>NW_015170275.1:2519994-2554510 GCF_001447785.1 Gekko japonicus | reverse complement strand
GATAGATGATAGATGATAGAAGATAGATAGATAGATAGATAGATAGATGATAGATAGATAGATAGATAGATAGATAGATAGATAGATAGATAGATAGATAGATAGATAGATTTTGGTGCTCCCCCGAAGGTCTGCCTCTTCGGGCGGGGGGGCACCAAAATCGGGCCCACGGCGAGCGGCGCAGGGCTGCCGTGGCCCTCCCTATGCTCCCCCGAAGGCCTGCCTCGTCGGGGGGGCAGTGAATTTGGTTCTGGGGTGAGTGGTGCAGGGCTGCCACCATGGCCCTCCCAGGGCTCTCTCGAAGGCCTGCCTCGTAGGGCGGGGGAGGGTTGGCAAAATCGGTTCCGGGGTGAGCGGCGCAGGGCCGCCGCTGCAGCCCTTTCAGGGCTCCACTGAAGGCCTACCTCGTCAAGCGGGGGCCCCCGAAATCGGGGCCATGAACAGCGCAGGGCTGCCACAACCCTTCCAGGGCTCCACCGAAGGCCTGCCGTGGGGGGGGCGTGTCCTTCTACGGTGCAGGGGGGAGGGCTGATGCCCAGCTTGCGTCGGGTGGCTCGCCACCACTGGCGGCCACTGACTTGCCTCCCCCTCCACACGCACCAGGAACACCCTCACCCGAAGACACAGGCACAGGCACAGGCAGCTCGGCCAGCCCTCTGTCCTGGAGTTTCCCGCGCAATTCCATCCCCTTACCTGGGTCCCCTTGTTTGTACCGGCGAGTCTTTGGGGCTTCTCCGGCTGGGCCGCTGAAGTCGCCCAGCCGGAGAAGCCCCATACCTACGCTCAGTCTGCAGATGGTCCTCTCCTGTCAGAGGCTCAGAGCAGACTGAGCCGAAGTTGCTGGCCGAGGCTGACGTGGGCGGGACTACACAAAGCAGCCAGCCAACCCAGCCAGCGTCTTCTGACTGACAGTTCTTGCACCCAAACACTGTAGGTGTGCATTGGAACGTTGGACCCCACTACGGCTTTATATAAGGGGAGAGATGCTACTTGTTTCAAAGTGGTATAAAAAAACTGCTATTTTTTTCTGTTTGCTGGCCGGGAATGTTGTTGTTCTCCTCCCTCTTCTCTAGTGTTTGCTGACACCCATTAGCTTTACACAAGGCAATAAATTACTTAAGGCAACAAGTCAACAAGCCATAAACGTCTCTTTACATTTAAAGAGAAGGATTTTCTCAGCTTTCAGTTTTGCCCAGCTTTTGGTTCAAACAAGAAAGCAAAAATAGCCAAAAACGGTAAAGACTGGGTGTTTACTTTGCAGAATGTATGTATGTATGTAGAAGGGATCTTTCTCTAACTTTTGAGGTAATATAAAAATCACAAAACAAGATAAAATCATTCACTCTTAGCTTGTCAAACAAGGAAAAAAATTTCTTACATTCCTCTGTGTACTGTCAGAAGGTAAACAGCAGATAAGCCTCTGATTAGCACTTGGGGGGGGGGCTTAGAGTGGTTTTAACCACATCAGGTTGCGTTGGCGAGAGGCCACAATTACAATGGAGCCAAAGCCATAGGGCAATAAAATAGTGCAGACAGCAGAAATTATAACAGTGCAGTAGGAGAGCGAAACCTAAAGAGATGTGGACATCTTTTTAGGAGACGGAGGGAGAGTGTAACCGAAGCAGTGGAAAATACCAATGCAGATTCCACAAGAATCTGTTTGGCTGGCTTAGCAGAAGCAAATGGAGGATTCAGAAGTGATACAGGGAAATTGCTCAGCATATCAAAATTTCTTTCTTTCAGATATTTATATCCTGCCTCGTCTCCTTAGACTCAAGATGGATAACAATGCAACAAATTACCGAGGCACTATAGTCGTTCAACTCAAAATGTTTACATATACTTGATTGATACCATATTGACATATTCATTGAAACATTATGAATGGCTCATTTTGATCCTGCCATTCTTGTGCAAAGCTTCAGTTAGTGTACATGGTTCTCTCCCCACTTACCTCTTATCCTTGGGGGGGGGGGACCATGTGAAATAAATCCGATGGGGGAGTGTGCCTGGCTCAAGGACAACTAATGAGCTTCATGGCTAAGGGTTAAATCCAAGTTTCCTGAAGATTTTAGCCAATGCACCCCATTGAGTCTCTGGGTTCAGCCCCAAGTCTCCTACAGACTCTGTGGCTCATCAACTTTGCATACAGAAGAGCAAGGTTTTCAGCATCCACAGATTCCACACTGTGCATCATTCTTTCATTTTTCTACAAGACCCCATTTTTATTTATACGCACAACACATAAATGTTACTCCTGATTAATTTTGAAACATTGCTCTGCCAAATGAGGAACTCCTGGCCTGATTGGGGTTGGAACAAGAATAAATCATACTGGAAGCCCAGAATGAGAACCGCAGGCAACTTGGCTACCCAGGGAATCAGCAACAAAGCCCCCATAATGGGACACTGTGTATAATTTTTGCTTCTCAGTCTGAATACACAGCCTGATTTAGATCTAAATGTGTTCAATCCATACATGAAGGATTGAAAGGCACATTCCCCCAGTCCCAAACACAGTGACATAATTAAGTTTTATGGCAGTAAATCACAACTGAGAGCAGAACTAACAATAAGTATACTGAGGAGGTGTAAGAAAACTCAGGTATGACCCCCCTCCTGCTGACCTCAGTGCTTTTTGGGTACCCAGATAACTTCAAGAGGTTGGGGGTGCAAGATATTGTTTACCTAGCCACCTGGAATGCCTTTGTTAGCTTGCTAACAAATATAACTAATAAATACTGTTACAAGTATTATTGCTAGTACTGAGGATAATTTCTTAAGCATAAAAAAGCACTATTAATATAACCTAGAATAAATGACTAAAAACAAAGTCTAAAGTCTAAATAACCAGGCACAAAAGGGAAAACTAACAGCTCCCACAGAGTGCAAACTGATGTCCCCATATACTTTGTGGTTCCCTGATTGTAAGGAAGCACAGAAGGGAACTGGAACAGTAGTTAGACCCATAAAGCAGATATAGTACATTGAAACTGAAAGATGTATGCCAGTTTATGCCAACTACAATTAAGTTATGCAGGACTGTAGCCTGTTTAAAACAATTAAAGTCAAAGAGGACAACCCTAAGCAGGTCTATTTGGAAGTAAGTCCCATTGTATGCAATGGACTCACAGTAAAGTGTTCTTAAGGAAGGAAAGACAACATGGTATAGCCTATTCTCCACAAATCTCAGAAGATAAGCAGGGTCAGTATTGGGATGGGAGGCCACCAAAGAAGAGTCTGCAAAGGAAGGCAATGGCAAACCACCTCTGCTTCTCACTTGCCTTGGAAGCACCTTGCTGGAGTCACCATAAATTGGCTGCAATTTGACAGCACTTTACAGACACGCATTTGTTTCAATGCCCTGCTAATTGGTCTTCTCTTAAAAAAAAACAAAAACAAGATTCGTTACCCTTCCTAGTATGTAACGTTATGGTTAGATAGCTTTTACAGCAGATGGCATGCACTTTTATTTTAGAAAAGTACTCTTACTCCAGAGTACTATCATATCATATCTGTTGAGAGACTACAGTCGAGTCTTAGGCTGTATTCAGATATCCCAACAAACATATATTCCTGGCCATCGAAAAGTCAGCTTGTATTTGTATACTTTCCTTCCTTCTCAGCCTTCTTCTCTCTTCGCACACAGAGCGCCCTTGAAGGTTTCTGGCTTTGGAACCCTTCAACCAAACCAATTTGCCATGGAACCCCTGAACACACACACACACCCCACTCTCTCAAAGTTGGAGCCAGACAGAACACAGGGCAAAGGGGGGACAAAAAGCAGGATACAGTAAAAACTGAATACATTTACAGGAAGAAGGTCCCTCTGAAAGTTGTAAGAATGAGTAATTCAGGCTGCAATCCTATTCACACACTTAAAACTGGGACTAATGGGATTTACATCTGAGTAAATATATACATAAGATTTATATGCTAATACTCACTGCAACAGCTTCTCTGTCAACTACAAACTGTAGATGGAATCTAACAAGCACTATGTATTGTAATTGCTTCTTTAACCAACTTTTCAAAGAAGGAATTCAATCCATACTATGACATTCTATAAGGAAAATCAATTATGGGCATAGAAAGTTTCGAATGAAAGCAAAATAACTGACATTATTAAGAATATGTGACAGGAGATGCATTGCACTCTATTTCGTTAAAAAATCACAAGGAAATGCTAGGATCAAAAAATCTCCAACTGAAGAGGTGAATTAAGCGACTTACAAATTAACTTGTGTTGAAATAAACATGGAAACTGTAGGTGAATCCACTTTCCAGCCATGTATACTGTAAGCAGGGGTCTTGTTGTAGAAAAAGAGCTGCCGGAGCTCATTAGCATAACTCATTAGCATAACTTATTTGCATATGCCACGCCCCCTGACATCACCGGAAGTGACAGAAGGCCACACCCCCTGACATCACCGGAAGTGTGTCAGAAGGCCCGGCTACTTACCCTCCTGCTTCATCCTCATTCCCAAACGGAATGAGGATCGAAGCAGAGGGCGGGGTAAAGAAGGGGGCGGGGCTTCACCACGTGACCGCCCCGCCCCCTAGAGGTTCTCTTCCGGAGCTCCGTACCTGAGAGCTCCCCCCCGACTAGAGCCCTGACTGTAAGCATGTTGTGCATAGTTCCCACCAGGGTGGTGGTGCCAGGGGAAGACAGTGTTTGGGAAGGGGAGGTGCTCAGCAGGGAGAGGATACCCATAGCCCCCTCCAACTGCAAAAACTGCCATTTTCTCCAGGGGAACTGAGCACTGGGAGAACTCCAGGCCTCACTTGGAGGTGGGTAACCATAAGACTAATGCTCTGCCCATTGCACTGTCTGTGTTCTCAGAATCCCCAATGTGTAATCAGGCCTTACCTCTCTCTGATTTTTTCACCCGGATATCTGTAACAGAAGTGCCACATCCCATGACTGGGCATCTGATTACATGTCCCTGATAGGTGTTGGTTCTGGTTCTCTTTGAGACAGTGCAGCTGCACTTCATAAACTTCTCAATGTACTACAAAATACCATTGCCAGAGAGGGAGATGCACTTCTTCTATTTGCCCTAATGAGAAAAGAGAGAGCAGAATGGGACAACAAATACGGCTAACAACAGGGTTATTAACATGGGTTATAAACCTATTGTGGTCTGTGGAGGATGCATCCAGCCACACTAAGGTATTTTGCATAAATATTAATATATAAAGTTTCTTAAGATTGCTTCTGCCTATCTGGTCCTGACTACGTTGGAAGAAATGTGGGACACATAATACTCTAAACACATTATTAACTTCCGTTTATACATCTACTATTAAAAGTGCCATCTCTTTACAGACAGAGTTTTAGATGCTACAGATTTTCTGGGAGTGGGTAGGAAACCCCTACTCATCCCGGCCACTGCCCCCACTCACTGCTCTGAGGTCTTCATATGATGCCTCCCTGAACACAAGCAGGGAAGACACACGCAGCCAGTGCCAGGAAGCTGTATCCCTTTTCATAGCTCAGCTGGTTGTCAGGGGCTAGTCCGAAAGGCGCAGCCATGCCAAGCATGCTCCCGCAGCCTAGCTGATAGAGTTGTACATCTGTGTTGTGCAGCAGGACTGGCTTCATTTCTGTCCCCATGGCCCAGCTGACAGGTGGGGACATGACCATGTTTCCCAGCAGCTAGCCAGTGGGACCATACCTTCAGTGTGTGATGAGGACCCAGTACGGTAAGAGACTGGTGTAGTGTCCATGGGGCTGGCTAGCCAGGAGGGGCTAACAGGGCAAAGTCCCAGCTGGAGGTGAGGTGGGAGAAGCCTTCAAGGGACAGTTGGCCCAGCCAGTGAGGGGTGGAGCGTGCAAGGGCTGTGAGGGCCTATTTAAATCCTCACAGCCCCAAGTTAAGGAAGTGGTGACTGGGGCTGTTCCTTTCCCCAAGCCAGCAGAGAGGGCCAGAGGGAAACAACAGGAAACACCCAACAGAAGGACAATGACCTGGGTGAACACAAGCCCCTTTCTTCCATGTCTGAGGCCGAAGGGATCTGGAGGCCAAGATCCCACCTCCAGGTGTGACCAGTGGAAGGTTCTAGCTGCCAGCCTCAGCTCCTCCTTTCTTTACTCCAGTGGCCTACTAGGCCGCCTCACCAAGCCACATTTCTATGGCTGCCCATCTGCACTGCCTGATCCTTCCACATGCATCCAAGGAAAAACCTTATGCCAGAGAAAACCACCACCATTTAGGGTTGCCAGCCTCCAGGTGGGGCCTGGGGATCTCCCAATTTTACAACTGCTCCCCAGCTGACAGAGATCAGCTCCCCTGGAGAACATGGCTGCTTTGAAGGTTGGACTCTACGGCATTGTACCATGCTGAGGCCCCTCCCCTCCCCAAACCCTGCCCTCTCCTGGATCCAGTTGGCCCAGGCAGTAAGGGGGTGTGTGTGCAAGGGCTGGGGGGTGGAGCGTGCAATGGCTGGGATTGTACCATGCCGAGGTCCCTCCCCTTTTCAAACCCCACCTTCTCCTGGATCCACCCCCAAAGTCTCCAGGGATTTTCCAACCCAGACCTGGCAACCCTACCACCATTAATGGAAAGGCTCCATGGAATTCAGTGCAATGCCTTTAAAAGCTGCATAGGCAGAAATCACTGGCAACTTTAAATCATAAATTATTTCAGCCAATAACCAAATGACCGTTGAGACCAATTTTTCTGGATGAGATGGAGGGAGTTGGGAATGCTTAAAGGCACACTGAGCCCCAAATATGACAGAGAATAGCTCTAGTGATGCCATTAATGTCTCTGATTTTCCAAGCTCTTTCTTCTCAGAGTCTATGAATGTCTGTTAACATGTGGTCAAGTTGCTTCTGACGTGGCAGTCTTATGAATTAATGACCTCCAAAACATCTTATCATTGACAGCCTTGTTCTTATCTTGCAGTTCCTGCATGATAAACTTGTAAAATTATATGAGGCTACAGTTCCACATATAGCTCATTCGGAACTGGGGTATATGTGAATAAGTTTAGATGCCTTGCCAAAGGTGGGAGAGGAGAGAGAGAAAGGAAATGGTTCTACCATCAACTAAGCCTCAGGGGGAAAGGTGGTAGTCCTCTCCTGGTCCAAGGGTATGTGGCTGAACTGTTGCTCTGTGAAAAGGAGGTTTTGATTTTAGTCCTCCTGCCTCTCTTCATTTACTGCTGCCAAGTCCAAAAGGTCAGCATTGCCTGTAAGAGTTCACTTCAGGATTTCAGACACAAAGCCACATCTCCCATTTGGGTTGTAGCTTTCTTTCACCCTGAACTAAGTCACAATGTTACTTCCTGTGACTTTGCAGATATAGTGTTTATTCTTCCTTGTCTAAAGATAGTTTAGATAAATAACTTGAAGCTGCACTTTGGGGAAATGGAAAATTAGGAAACAAGCAAACCAGGGAACTTGGGCTTAAAGCTTAAAGATGTTGTCCATGATATTTCTTAGACTATGATGAAAATAAATGTACTGAAACCAGAGGGTGTAAGTAGGCCTGTAACTCTTTGTGTAATTGTTGGATTTCTGTTAAGACTGTTGTCCAATACAGAAAAGCACTTTTGTGCAGTATTTTAGAATTTGTTCTAGAAATCCTGAATGTTACCGATTTTCTAGAGATATAAAATGTGCTAAATAGCCAAACCACTGACACAATGGCAATAAACTCCAGAGCTATAATTACAATGGTAGGATTAGTTCCTACATTCACTAGGAGTCATTTTTGCCAGGTCTAGGTTCGAAAATACCTGGAGACTTTGGGGGAAGATCCAGGAGAAGGCGGGGTTTGGAGAGGGGAGGGGCCTCAGCATGGTACAATGCCATAGAGTCCACCCTTCAAAGCAGCCATTTTCTCCAGGGGAGTTGATCTCTGTCAGCTGGAGATCAGTTGTAAAAGCGGGAGATCTCCAGGCCAGTGTTCCCTCTAAGCTGAGTTAGTGTGAGCTAGCTCACAGTTTTTTAGCCTCCAGCTCACACATTTTTATCTCAGCTCAGGAAGGATGGCTGCAGAGCAAACTAATTTATGCAGTAGCCAAATGGCTCGCTCACAACTTTAATGCCAGCAGCTCACAAAACAGAATTTTTGCTCACAAGTCTCCACAGCTTAGAGGGAGCATTGCTCCAGGCCCCACCTGGAGTCTGGCAACCCTATGCCCACCCCACTACTTTGAAAAGGGAAGGCATCAGACTTCTGGGTGGGAGAGACAGCATGTTACCCAGCCAATCACCCCCCTGCCCTTTCACTGGAGGATCATCTGCACCACCCTACCTACGGTATGGACTTAGCTGGTTGCTTCTGGGCTGAGCAGGAATTTTGAGGCCTGTCTTCAATTATCCCTTTTTCACCTGCTTCATACTGACGGTGGGAAGGAGTTTAGAATAAAATAGGCCAGGTCAGATCATGCTGGTTAATTGAGGTGGCAGGTTAAGTGCTGGGTCATTGTCATGGCAAATAGATTGGCAAGCACCCTGAGGTATCTTAGGAGAGGGGAGAGGAAACCAAACCGGACACTTTGGGTTGTCCGATCTAAGTTCCTGGCTTAAGGGTCTGAAATGTTCATGCTGACTGTCATAGGGGAATGGTCTTGATTGGCAGTATCTCTTGGTACAATTTTGGCCCCTGCCACACGGCAGAAAAAAAAATGGTCAAAGTGCAGCTTTTTAGAGCCGCACCAAAAGAGACATGCGGCGGTGGGATCACACAGATCCCCTGAGCCGCCGCGCAGTTGCTCCCCGGCACAATCAGATGCCGGGGAGGAAGCCACCGATGGGAGACCGAGGCAGTCGGTGGCACATGCGTGCGCATGCGCAGTTCGGCCAGGAGCCTCGAATGCTCCCGACCAGTGTTCCCTCTAAGCTGAGTTAGTGTGAGCCAGCTCACTGTTTTTTAGCTTCCGGCTCACACATTTTTGTCTTAGCTCAGGAAGAAGAAGAAGAAGAGATTGGATTTATACCCCGCCCTTCACTTGGAGTCTCAGAGCGGCTTACAAACTCCTTTCCCTTCCCCTCCCCACAATAGACACCCTGTGAGGTGGGTGGGGCTGAGAGAACTCTGACACAAACTGCTCTTTCAGGAACAGCTGTGCCACAGCTTGTGACTGACCCAAGGCCACATCAGCAGGTGCAAGTGGAGGAGTGGGGAATCAAACCCAGTTCTCCCAGATTAGAGTCCGTGCACTTAACCACTACACCAAACTGGCTCCAAAGCAACTAATTGATGCAGTAGCCAAATCGCTCACTCACAACTTTCATGCCAGTAGCTCACAAAGTAGAATTTTTGCTCCCAAGACTCCACAGCTTAGAGGGAACATTGCTCCCGACGATGGATGCGCTAGTGATCCCACGGCTGCGCTTGATGCGGCGTTACAGGTAAGTCCTACTCTTTACTTGGTTTTTTTTTGCTCCGCAGCACTGGGCTGTAGGGACGGATCGGGGACGGGGACGCGCCGATTCCCAGATGTTGTGGTGAGATCGCGCCCGTTTGCTGCGCCCCTGATCCGTCCCTCTTCCGTCCCAAAACCTCCCGTGTGTAGGGCTGCCAAATGCCCCCGGGGGGCGGATTTCCCCCGCTTTCAAGCCCCGATTCCCGCTCCCGCGGAATCGGGGCCAGGGAGAAACCCCACCCCCGCGTGCGCGTCACCCAGAAGTGACGTCACACGCTGGGGGTGGGGCCACGCCATTTGAGGGGAAAACTCTTTGTTTTCCCCTCAAATGGCGTGGCCCCGCCCCCAGCATGCGACATCACTTCCGGGTGACGCGCACGCAACAGACGCCGGCCGGGAGCCCCCCGCTCCCAGCCGATTCACATTTTGCAACCCTACCCGTGTGACCGGGGCCTTTGATGCGCAGGCAAGGACAAAGGGACTCTATGTAGCACTCTGGGCTTGGAGCCAGGGAGAAGTGCCCAAACATTTGCAAATCCATTGGGTGGTCTCTTAGGATACCTGCCTGCCCTAACAGGGTAAATAGTTTACCTGCTGCAGTTTGGCCTTTTAAATAATTAACACTGTTAGTTTAATCCAGTGTTGGTTTCTGTGTCTTCCTTTTTGAGTGAGGGACCAAAAACAAGCTGCAGCTTCAGAAAAACAAACAAAAACTAAGACATCTTATAAGAGTGGTAAGACTACTCTTCTACAGCTTCTTGAGTAGAAGAATACTATACAGGGTATTATTATAACTTCTGTTGATTTTATCTGAGGCAATTATTTATATATGGAACATTGTTTTCATTCCAATCAGATATGCACTTACCGTAATTAAGTAATTTCCTAAGGTCATTTAGAGTGAGAAGGCTGGACTGAATTTTGGTTGCCTGATGGATGACCTTCACCAGAAGAAGAAAGACAAGGGATGCATTGAGCCTCCTCTTAACAGCTTTCAGTACCCATCATTGCAGATATTGTTCTGGACCAGAGAGACTTAAGCAGGGTACCAAGGACACTGCGCTCTGGTGGTTTTAGCGTGTCCAGCAAAGTGATTCCAGAAAGCGGCACTGGGGGAATTACTGCTTTGACTTCATGGTACTTGCTACAGAATCCCACTAGGTTCTATCTTATCTCCTTTGCTCTTTAACACCTGTATGAAACTATTGGAATAGGTCATCTGGAAAATTTAAATGGCATTTGTATGCTAATGACCATGAAGATATACTAGCATTTTCCAGCAAATTTAAGGTTTCTGGAGGCACCAGTGAGCTTGATGAAGGCCAAAAAATGGAAAAAGTGGATAAGACTGAAGGGCTGTTGGCTGATAATGTCGCTAACTGTAAAACTTAATTTTAGCCTCCTTTGGATGTGACTGCAATTCTCTTAAAGGAGCACATTTGCTTGGCAGCCCCATTAGATTAGTGTTTCACTTTGGCTGGTATATCTGCTGTAGCCATGCCTTGGGGGTATGATTTAATGTTCTGATTATTTCCAGTTTGGGCTGCTTCTGAAGACAGTTTAGAAACTTCAATCTGACATTTACTTGAAGGAAAATATCCCACGACTATTGAAAGAGCTCCACTAATTAACCAGGCCATACAAAGTGTTAGTTCTTATCTGTAAGTCCAGTGTGGGACAAGGGTGTCTAAGGGACTCTCTGCTCCCTTATGAGCCTGCCTTTGAACTAAGACCATCAGTTCAGGCCCTGCACTTCAGAAGTGAGGACTGGTAACCACAAAGGACATTGCCCTTTCTGTTATGTCATTTTAGCTGTGGAATGCTCTACCTGCAACCAGCCATCCCCTTGATGCCATAGATTTACTCATTTTCCAGCCCCAGTCTAAATTCCTTGTTTGCCTAGGCCCTTGCAAACTACTTATGTGTCACTTCTGCCTAATTTGTATGCCTGTGATGTTTGGGCCCTTTTCTGCTTATCCAATTGGTTTTAATTGCTGATGCTAGTAGAATTTAGAACTCTTTTTAAGGCCTCATTTTTAGTTTGAATTTAAGGCTGCTGTTAGTTTTATTGGTCTTGAAAACTATAATGAGAACTCTTAATAGTGTGGTATAGAAATGTATTAAATAATTGTAGGAGCAAAGGAGCGGTTTAGCAATTGGGTTTCAGCCCCACTTTGGCCTTGTATTCAGTTTGTCAAATTGGGCAAGTCACTGTTGCCCTCAGTGGCCAGCCAAATGCTTCTGTGACAAACCAGTCATGAAGCCGATGGTGTTTTCAATTGTTTGTTGCCCGCATCTAGTATTCAGAGGTATACTGCCTGTGAACACAGAGGTTTCATCTAACTCTGTCAAAAGGTGTGCCCACAGGCACAGCTCTCATGGAGTAGGTGAAGGGATCTTTGGGTACGTAGAGCTAAGGAAATATGTGGTATGAGTGCATTAGCAGCCTCAGTGGAATTTAGAAGGTCTTTTCGGAGGTACCAGCTGTTTCCAGCTGTCACATCCCATTCAGCCTTGGGTAGACTTAAAGAACCAGTATAATGCAATGGTTAGTGTCAGATTGAGGACCGGGAAGACTGGGATTCAAATCCCCACTCTGCCATGGAAATTTGCTGGGTGACCTTGGACCAGTCACCAGTGTTCTCTTTAAGCCAAGTTAGTGTGAGCTAGCTCACAGTTTTTTAGCCTCTGGCTCACACATTTTGGTCTTAGCTCAGGAAGGGTGGCTCCAGAGCAAACTAATTTATGCAATAGCCAAACTGCTTGCTCACAACTTTAATACCAGTAGCTCACAAAGTAGAATTGTTGCTCACAAGACTCCGCAGCTTAGACGGAGCATTTTTAGCCTAATGCCCCTCACAGAATTGTTGTGAGGATAAAATGGATGAGAGGAGAATGATGCAAACTACTTTAGACAGGGTATAAATGAAATAAATAAATAAATAATACTCTTAAAGAAAAAATTATGGAATATGTAAAAAGTGTCATTCCTTTACCACAGAGTAGTCACTATCAGGCCCCATATACTGCTGCTATAGAAATGCTTTCAGAGAAGAAGGGACAGGGCTTCCAAAACAAGCTTGGGAGCCCATGTTTCTCTTTTTAGAAATGAAAACAAACAAGGAAAGAGGAAAGCAGAGAAATGCAAACCTTGGAGGGAGAGATTCAATTTTCATCATTTTAATCAAACCCAAAGGTGCTTCAAATTGATAAAGACAGATGTCTGTGCTTATTATTAATTTGTGAGGTGACTATGATTTTTTCTTGTAGAAAGCCTAGAGGAAATAATCCTATAGTTTTGGGGTTTTTTTAAAAAAAGAAAGGTGATACAAGAGTTAATAAATATTCAACACATGAAATCTGTGACTGTAGCCAATACTACCATTCTATCCAATAATACCCATTCTAGAATGCATGGAACAAGAGGTAAGAAAAACAAATGTGTTAAGAATTCCAATTTCTTATAATAAAAGGGATTTTATATTGTAAGACCAATGCATTGTGAAAAGGATGACCAAATGTAACAGAAAACAGAACTGCTGTACCTTTAACACAAGAAGTCATTTTTACCACTATAACTTCTCTCACTCCTTTGGTACTTGGCCATGGCAAGCTTGACCTGCTAAAATTCCTTCTTTTACATTCCAACATGAAATACGCAAGAATTCTGTTGTACCTGGTCTTGTGCCTACGGATCTGAGTAGGTAAGAGTATATAGACTCTGTTGTATGTATACCTCCAAATGTATGTGCTACCTCCGAGTAAGACAGTGTCTCCAAAATTCTAGTAAACTAAGGACAATGAACATGCAACTGTTAATTCTCTGAAAGCCAGAAAAAGAATCCAAGATTTCTGCTGCCTTACACAATAACATCCTAAGGATATTTACTTGGTAATAAATACTATTGATGTGAGTGGAATTTAATTCTAAAGAAGCATGCTTGTGATCTCAATTCATGCATGTTTAAACAACTGAAATTTATTTTTATGGGAAAAGACCACAAAGACATTACCTGCTTTCTTCCATTCCATCGGCAAAGCGGTTAGCGTAAGTGTTGTCAACAAGCCCTCCTCAGCATACTGCACAAAAGAGGCATGGGGGGGAAACAAAGATATTCCAGATCTCTCCACAATGAATCATGTTTGTGCCCTCCTTGAATTTACGTATACAAGATTTCTTAAGCACCCTGCTTTGGAAATGACTGGATTACAAACAGCTCCTCTCTCCTCCTCCAGCTTGAAACAAGAGCACTGTGCTACAGCTACAGAACAGCAGTCACACGGTTGTATTGGACCTCCGCTGTCACCATACTCCCTGAATCTCAGGCAGAGAAATGGATCACGGAAGTTATCTGCTTCATATCAGGAGTCTCTGGCAGCCGTTGTAATGATGATGAAGCATGATTTAGGATTTTAACATACCTAGCATAAAATATATGAGGATTAGGCATTGGAAAATGAGTAAACTCTGTAAGGAAGAAAAAAGAGAAAGAAGAAAATAATAGTCTGTTAATAATACGTTTCAGAGGCTGTGTGCCTCCAAGTACAATTAGGAATCACCATCCCCTCCTTGCACTTACAACTGGACACCCTTGAAAACCTTGTGCTGTAGGAGATGAATCCTGTTCCAATGCAAGGTACTTATTTTACTGGAAAAAAATACTGCTACATCCTAAAGAGTTTAGTTTTCAAAAGCACCAAGATGTTATATAGCTTTTCAATAAGTATCCCTATAAATAAAATACAGGAAAACGATGCTTAGGTCTGTCGGTCCCTTGACCCAGAAACACTTGTGATTTGTCTGGCTGGACTGACCTATACTTATTATTCTGCCTTTATGGAGGACTGCTTACATGGATGTAAACAAGAAAAAAAGCGAAGACTTGAACTTCATCTCAAGTTGCCTATAAAGAGGATCATGATAACATGCAACTTGAGGAAACAGACGTGAATTCAGTTTCCAAGTTAACTTTCTGTTTGTTGACATCAAACACTATGGGCAAGCACACTTCCTCCCCTTGAGACAGAGCTCTTCCACAGCGTCCTGATCACACAGTAGGGACGTAATTAGACGAGCATGCAAAACATACAGAAAACTAATGGCTGAAGCAGCTATTGGTAACCAAAAGTCTCTTAAAACATAGGTATGTGGGGGGTTGTTTCTGTCACAAAGTGTGTTAGTCCGTCGCAGCAAAAACAGGAAGGAGTTTTCTAGCATCTTAAAGACTAGCATTTATTGTGGCATAAACCAGAGACTACTTCATCAAAATACTTAACTATATCTGCACTGGGAAGATATATACATCCGGGTGGACTTGGAGAAACCTGTAAATAGCAGTTTCAAAAAGCCATGAAATACAAGTCATATTCCTGTGACATTTGTATCAGGATATACAAGGATATGGAATGCATACAAGGTAAGTGGTGACCGTTCACAGCATCAGTAAGTTGTAATGAATTATCATAACTTTTAGTAATGTTAGCATTTTAGTAATGTTAGCAATACATCCTCCCTGAGGGTTGCCAGTCTCCAGATAGCAGCTGGAGATCTCCCAGATTTACAACAGGTCTCTGGGTTACTGAGATGAGTTTCACTTGAGAAAATGGTACTAATATACCACAGAGTCATAAGAACATAAGAGAAGCCATGTTGGATCAGGCCAATGGCCCACCCAGTCCAACACGGTGTGTTACACGGTGGCCAAATCCCAGATGCCATCAGGAGGTCCACCAGCGGGGCCAGAACTCCAGAAGCCTTTGCACTGTCCTCCCCCCCCCCAGCACCAGGAATACAGAGCATCAGTGCCCCAGACATAGTGTTTTATCTATATGTTGTGGCTATATCTATATGTTGTGGCTAATAGCCACCAATGGGCCTCTACTCCATATGTTTATCCAATCTCCTCTTGAAGCTGTCTGTGCTTGTAACCATCGCCACTTCCTGCAGCAGTGAATCCCACATGTTAATTACTCTTTGGGTGAAAAAATACTTCCTTTTATCTGTTCTAAGCCTACTGCTCATTAATTTCATTGAGTGCCCATGGGTTCTTGTATTGTGAGAAAGGGAGAAAAGTACTTATTTTTTTTACCTTCTCTATCCCATGCATAATCTTGTAAACCTCAATCATGTCACCCTTCAATTGTCATTTCTCCAAGCTAAAGAGCCCTAACCTTTCTTCATAGGGAAGGTGTTCCATCCCCATCGTTTTAGTTGCCCTTTTCTGCAAAACTGTAACATTTGATTTCAAAAGAGGGAACTTTACGAACATGAGAAGGATAGTAAAAAAGCAGCTGAATGGGAAACACAAGAGAGCCAAATCCCTAGATGATGCTTGGAAGACTGGAGAGTAGCAAATGTGACACCAGTTTTCACAAAGGGATCTATAGGGGAACCAGGAAATTACATGCCAGAAAGATAGAATAGTTAAGCACATAGAGGAACAAAGCCTGCTGAGAGTAAATCAGCATGGCTTCTGCAAAGAGAAGTCCCACCTCACCAATCCTTTGGAGTTATTTGAAAAATTGACAATCGTGACATGGTAGACATTATGTACCTGGTCTTTCAAAAGGCTTTTGACAAGGTACCTCACCAAAGACTTCTGAGTGAACTTAGCAGTCAAGGGATAAGAGGACAGGTTCTCTTATGGATTAAAAACTGGTTCAATGACAGGAAGCAAAGAGTAGGAGTCAATGGACAGTTCTCACAATAGAGGGAAGTAAGCAGTGGGGTCCCACAAGGATCAGTATTGGGGCTGGTACTATTTAATTTATTCATCAGTGATATGGAACTGGGGGTGAATAATGTAGTGGCCAAGTTTGCAGATGACACCAAATTTTTCAGGATGGTGAAAACCAGGGCTGATTATGAAGAGCTCCAAGAGGACCTTCGCAGACTGGGTGAGTGGGCGACAATGTGGCAAATGAAGTTCAGTGTTGGTAATATTGGGAGAAAAATCCCAACTTCAAATATAGGCTAATGGGATCTGAACTTGCTGAGACTGAGAGGGTAAAAGATTTTGGGGTCGTAGCTCCCAAGGCCCAGGACTTCCGGCGGTGCGGCGCTGCAACGGCCGTGCTTCTCGTGAGCTTCCGAGAAGCCGGGCTTCGAGCGTGCTTTTTGGAGTCTCCCCCAGATTTGGGGGAGCTCCGCTTGGACTCCTGGAGGGAGACCGAGTGCAGGAGACTTTTCCGGGCCACCCCATTTCCCTGGCAAGGAGGAGGGTGTGACCGGCTTGCCTTGAAGCAGGAGCGTCCGAAGAACAGGAACATGGTCGCCATATTCCTGTATAGCAGCAGCCAGCCGTGTTTTTAAATGGTCTTTTTTTCTTTGGAAGATATCTCCCGTGACTCATGGAAAGAAGCAGTTTAAGTGTATCCTGGTCAAAGAAGGAGACTATATTAACACCTCTTTGTGGACACTCCCTGTGAATAATTGAAAGCGGACGGAAAAAGTATTGCGGGAAAATAGAGGGAAGAAATTGTTTGGGGTGAAAACAGCTTGCGGGAAGTAGCATCCCTTTTTTCAAGGAGGATATAAAAATAATAGAGTGACTTTGGAAAGGTACAATGTCTAAATGTCAAAATGTTATGAAGGAGGGAAGAAAGTGAATCTTTGCTTGTGAAGAAAATGGAGGCGACGGCTGTTTGTAAGGAGGTACAGGATGCAATCCTACGTGAACTGAGATCAGACCATTTTCAAAAATCTTTGAAAGAGGGACTAAGGAAAGCACTTAAGTCAGTCTGGGACAATGTCTTGGAATCCCCAAAATGTATATACAAAGAGGAGAAGAATAAACAAGGACAGGTTGAACCGCAGGAAGCCAACCAGGAGAGAGAGCAATATGGTATTCAAAAATTATCTACAGAAGAAGAGATTCATGAAACGGATTTACCAATTGGTGCTTTGGAAGAGGGGGAAATGGCGAAAGTAGGAGTGGGGAAAAATTGTTTGCCAAATCCTCCTCAAAGACGAGAGAGAAAGAAGAACAAAAGGAGGGGAAAAAATCCAGGAAGGCTACAAAGGAAACCAAGGACTTTAACATTAAACAATTGATTTTGGATATAAGAGGACACAGAAAACAGAATTGGGAACTTTGCATAAAAGAGTACAAGGACCAAAGACACTGGAAGGAAAAAAGAGAAAATCGAAGGAAAAAAGAAATAGAATATAAAGTTACAGTAATGAGTGCTATTGATTGGTTGTGAGTTAAGGAGCCAAACTGTGTGGGCTATAATGAATCAGGGAAATACCTGTTGAACTAAATGGATAGCAAGGCAGAAGAGAACCCTAAAATATTAGTTTGAATAGCAACATGCTATACTATTTTCTGGGTGTTTGCAGGTGTGTAGTCTGGGAGATTAAACACTAAGTTCTCTGCATAGGAGGTTCTAGAAACCTGTGAGAGTCAGCACTGAAAGGTTGGGGGTAAAATAGGTTGAATTTCAAGAACCAAATAATACCTGATGAGGCAAATGTAAAGCAAGACGAAACGATGAAATGAATAGTAGGAAATTTGATAATATCAGTTTAAACAGTAACATATTATATCAGTTTCTTTAGGTTGGTGTGCTGATTGGGCAGATAAAAATACAAGTTTTCTTATTAGGAGATTTGGGAAATCCAACAAAATGGGAAATTCAAGAAAGTTAGGCTGATAGAAAAATGGAAGGAAGCAAAGGTGAGGGAATGCCCCCTCCCCACAAGTTTCTTACAAGTCCCCACTTGTAAATATTTAAATCGATATTTTCTTTCATTGATTTAATTTGCTTGGATGGCAGAACAGTTGTGTGGCTTGCTTTGGTAGTTTCAAAAACTCTCCATCTCGCCTATTTTACCTGTCTGATTCTGTGTTCAGATTAGGGTTGCCAGACACCCTGGTGGAGGTGGGGGTCCCCCACAGCCAGGCCCCACCGCCCCACCACCAATCAGCTGGCCAGCAGGGGGGAATTTACCCCCCAAAAGAGGGAGATCCATCCGATGTGCAGCGACGTGTCTACATGACTGCCCACGTGACTTGGAAGTGACTTCATCACATCCATAGGTCAGGGCAAAAGCTCTCTGGTAGAAGCCAAATTTACCATAGGGTTTTTGCCCAAATACCAAAGCATCGCCCCAATGTCCCAGACGTGATGATTTCACTTCCGGGTCATGTGGACAGTGACATGGACATGTTGCTGTATGTCAGATGGGCGCTCCCTGCCGCTTCCAGTAAGTCCCCCCCCCCACATCCCCTGTTGGTTGCCAGGAGGGACCTGGCAACCCTAGTTCAGATCCAGATCACAACTATTTTGTTCATGGGTGTCCTTGCATTCCTTTGCAATGGCTGTTCTCTCACCCCACCCCCACCCCATTTTTCTAAAGCACCTGGAAGAAAAAAACCACTAATTTACAAAAGATACGTTTCCCTTGGTTGTTTCGATCCTGCTGGGCTGGGGGAAACCCACATGGCTCGTCTTTCAAGTGCTCCAGCTTCACTCATTTTGTCTCCTTGTATAATTCCCAAAGCTGAGCATGTTTATGTTCATTTGTTTATATTAATTGGATTTATGCACTGTTGCACTGCCACCTGAGAACTACAGTTCAGTCTGGTAAGTTCCAAGCATGCATCAATATGATTCATGCTGCCATAGCTCAGTGGATTTTAAATTTTGTGTGACCTGCTAATAATAATGACATCAGGCCATAGGCAAATGAGGTAAACCATTAATTGTGAGTGTAGGCCAGCAATGGCTGTCCAGCCAGCTGCCATCCCAAATGCTCCCACTGCACAAAAACAAAACTATTTGAGACGTTCTTTGTTTTTAATTTTAAGCAAATAATACAAGGAGCTGGACTCAAGAGAGAATAAGCATTCAAACAAAGTTAAGTACAATTTTCAAACAACTTATTTGTGAAAAACAAATCATCCCCAATTAAAGTAGGTGGCTAGCCCCAAAAGTTTTGCTATGCTGTATCTGCCCTGATTGCAGGACTTGGGGGCAAGTACCCAGAGTCAGAGTAAGACATGCTGATGCCCTAAACTAGGTCAAGTTCAAGAGGCCCCATAGGATTATCCACAGAAAGATCATTTAGTAATTTTAGCATTTTTTTTTTGTTCTGTTATAAATCCCTTCATAATCTGAGGTCCCTAAACTGTAGTTGACTTTAAGGTAAAGGTAAAGGTTCCCTTGCTCGAAAGCCAGTTGAATCCGACTCTAGGGTTGCGGTGCTCATCTCCGTTTCAAAGCTGAAGAGCCAGCACTGTCCGAAGACATTTCCGTGGTCATGTGGCCGGCATGACTAAACCCCAAGGCGCACGGAACGCTGTTACCTTCCCACCGAAGTGGTACCTATTTATCTACTTGCAATTTCTTGCTTTCGAACTGTTAGGTTGGCAGGAGCTGGAACTAGAGACTGGAGCTCACTCTGTCTTGCGGCACCTGGGTCTCGAACTGCTGAACTACTGACCTTCCACAGCCTGCAGTTCGGCGTCTTAACCACTTGAGCCACCGCAGCTCCGTAGTTGACTTTGCCTCTGCTTAAATCCAGTTCTGAAAGCTGCTCTTCACTTCTGACTTCCTAACAAATGACATCGCAATGAAATAAAAGAGGTAATACACAGAGCAGCATACTTGACTTTGAGGAATTTTTGACTGCAATCCAATAATTTGTTGTCGATTACCTGGTAATTTATAATTTGATTGTTCAATTGACTGCAGTATCACACCCCCCCCCCCCCAATCCATTGCTGGCCTGAAAGTCACCGTTTATCCAAGACATCAAAGAATGACTTCAGTATGAAACTGCTGAATTATTCATTGGTTACATTTTGTCCCACCTGTCTTTTATGGGACTCCAAGCAGAATATATAAGGCTCCCACATGGTCTACCCATCCAGACACTGACCAGACTAACTTTGCAACTTTGCTATAGCAAGGATGCAGCATCATATATGCCTTCAGACCATACCCTGAATTAGTTTATCAGGAAGCTTGACACTATCCAATAAGGAGTCAGTTGCAATGATGGGCTCCTGTTACACTACAGGTGTTAAATTAGCGTAGCAAGTCTAGCAAGATTGTGCTATCACCTATTACTGCTACTGCGAATGGACCTTGTGCTTATCTTGTATGCATCTGAGCCTTCCATTGAAATGTCACAGGCTGTACCTCTTGCGTTTCCTTGCCTTTTTGACCCCACTCCACCTTACTATATCCCCCCTCTATGGGTCCTGAAGTGCGTCTTCTGTCAGCTGAGGACATGCAATTCATGTATCTGATGAAACAGACTCCAGCCCGCCAAGGCTCGTGCTGCAATACATATGGTAGCTCTGGAGCTGCCTCAAAGCTCCCTTTTGTTTTTGTAACCAGAGAAGTTGCAAAACTGCTTTGCCACCATTTTTTTCGTTACAGTCTTCTTCGTTTAAACAGAATGCACATTCTAAGTTCTAAAAAGGGAAGCACTATTGAATGGTTTTCTCTTTGCACATGATTTAAATTTTTGTTCCACTCTGTAGCAACTGACCTGATGTTTTTATTTTTGGGGTTTTTTTTTCTGTCAGGTCACAGGTGACACAGGAGAGTTTTCAAGACAACAGACATTTAGAGTTAGTTTGTGTAGCAACCCTGGAATTCCTTGGGGGTCTCGGGGCCAGCCCTGCTTAGCAGCCAAGCTCTGATGAGACTGGACTAGCCTGGCCCATCCAGGTCAGGACCAGTGTTCCCTCTAAGCTGAGTTAGTGTGAACCAGCTCACAGTTTTTTAGCCTCCGGCTCACACATTTTTGTCTCAGCTCACGAGAGATGGCTCCAGAGCAAACTAATTTATGCAGTAGCCCAATCGCTCGCTCACAGCTTTAATGCCAGGAGCTCACAAAGTAGAATTTTTGCTCACAGGACTCCACAGCTTAGAGGGAACATTGGTCAGGACATGTTCAGTCTTACGGAGCAATTTGTCCTGTGGGTTAAGGTTGCCACCTCTTTATTGAGCAAAGGCCTTGTCACTTTTATAGCTGCACCAGACAACCAAGGAAGCGTTCCCCCAGCCATGGAGCTGAAGTGTTAAGAAAAGTGGTACCCGTCAATTTCTTGAGGTTCTTCTTAGGTCCTCAAGATCTGCGTTTATTTAAAAAGTTAATGCTTTGTTTTAGAATGGGTTGCTGTTCTAAGTCATCGACATGGTTCTCCTCGGATGATCCATCCCTTTAAAGCTACCACAGCAGATTCTGCCCTCTTTCTTGTGAAGGAGATATACGTGTGCACACACCTTTCCTCCAGTTGGGAATACGACAGCATCAGCACCCGCTTACCTCTGACTCTCCTCCTCTTCCTTCACTCATGCATCCTTGCCCTTGATGGGAAAGGAGTACGCAGTTGACTCTTTCACCCTGCACTGATGATGCTATTTGCCTCTTCCCAGGGACACATATTGGTAACTAGGGTTGTTAATCTCCAGGAGGGGCCTGGAGATCTCTCAGAACTATAACTGATTTTCAGATGACAGAGACCAGTTCCCCTGGAGAAAGTGACTGCTTCAGAGGGTGGACTCTATGGCATTGCATGCCACTGAAGTCCCTCCCCTCCCCAAACCCCATCCTCTACAGGCTCCATACCCAAATCTCCAGGAATTTCCTAACCCCTTAGTTGGTAACCTTAGTGGTAACTGTGTATTTTCAGCTGCAGGGCATAAAAACTTGTGGCAGGGGGTTGGCTTTGGGGAAACAACAGAATAAAAGTTTCCCCGAAGCACTGCAGACACGCTCTGAAACAGCCACCATTTTGTGACTAGCTGTATCAACTGAACCGCCATTTTGTGATTGACTCCACCCACTGAACTGCGATTTTGTGACTGATCGCTCCCAAGGCTCTTCAACAAAATTATTTCCCGAAATATGAAGTCTACATTCCCCTGATTTAAGCTATTGTAAGTGGCTCATTTAGGGTGGCATATAGCTGTTTATGCGTGGATTGGAGCTACCACCATTACTCCCAATATGGTGACCATAGGCGTAATCTTCGTGGGGGCGGCGGGGCTTCAGCCCCCGCCGAAATTTTCAGGAAGCTGCTCAGCCTCCCCCGGGAGCCACCCTTGCTCCTAGCAAAGCAATGCCTCTGGCCCAGCCCCAGCCCCCCCCGGGAAATTGGAAAGTCTACACCCTTGCTTAACCCCCCCTCTGCCCAGAGAGGATCAACCTCATGTATCTTGTCCTCATTATATGTCCCAATTGTTATTATGTTACAGAAAACAGCCATCTGGTTTACTGATAGACACACAGTGTCTACGAATGAATGTATATACATTTTGAGAATGTGAAATGTCACGCTTCTGAACAGGTACAGGCAGAGGCTCATATCAAGCATCATCAAGATATCAGGAGGGCACACAGACTGAAGAGTGGTCAGTCCACCTAGCAAGGACAGTCAGCTCTCTCCTGACAAAACATCAGACTCTGCTTCGAATGTAAACTGGAGCAAAAACCCCCCAGAGTGGTAGCCATGTTAGCAAAATTAAAGAGGAGTCCTTGTTGCACTTTAAAGACTAACACATTTTTATTGTAGCATAAACTGTCATGGACTACTTTTTTTTGGATGCAGTGAGTTGATCACCACTAAGTTTATTTATCTTATGTATTTATGTAATACATTTCCATGCTGGCTTTCCACCCAAATAGGTTCCCAAGGTGGGGAACATCAGAGCATTAAAACATTTCAACACTGGTTGTGTGTATATAAAACACACAAACACATATAACATGTCATTTTATCTATTATGAATAAAAACTAAGAAGAGTCAAAGTCCCATACTACCAAAGTAGGTAGTATGTACCGTTGGTTGCTCAAACAAAATGTCTACAGCAACGAACAGTTATCGATCTAGTCAAAAATGCAAAACAAAACGTCTTGCAGTTTCTAGCTATCATGAAAAAACTTTATTTACCTAATGGTGTGTAAACTCTGGCTGTTTTTAATTGGCTAGGTTTTTTGTTTAAGTTGATTGCTGGTCTCTTTATAGGAGGCAGGCTATTAACATTTTAAATAAATAATGAATAAATATGCTCTGATATTTAATTCCAGCTCATGCCATTTCTTTCTTTGAAAATTTTTCATGTGTAGGCATGTGCCTCCTGGGGCACAAGCAGCCAGTGGACTGCTCAGCAAACTGTTTGAACACTCACACTGTTTTCTTGCCCAACTGGGCTTTCTTGTCATTGCTACCAAACGGCCTCCAGTTTTTAGAAGGGCATGTAGCAAAATGAAATTTTTGAATTGTTATATATCTGTTCTTAATCCCAGCTAATCATGTAATTAGTTTATAGTTCACAACCTCCAGGTGGTGCCTGGAGATCTCTCGGAATTTCAACTGATCTCAAAATGACAGATCAGTTTCCCTGGAGAAAATGGCTGCTTTGGAGGGTGCACTCCATGGGATTATACCCTGCTGAGGTCCCTCCCTTCCCCAAACCTCACCTTCCCCGGCTTCTCTCCCCAAATCTCCAGGAATTTCCAACCCAGAACTGGCAACCCTAGATCACTTCTTTCAATCTCTTCCCACATACATGCTGCTGACAGCAGAGGTGCAAATGCATTCTATCCGAAGTTGGTCCTCAAAAGGATTCATCTGACCGTGCAAATGCAAAGAGAGGCTAAGTGGCAAGTGATTCTGTGCTTTCGAGAAGACAGTCAACTTAACAACATGACCACAGGGGGATGGCTGCCCCTTACCCAACTACTGTGCACAAGGTTGGTGTGGTGTAGTGGTTAGATTCAGATATATTTTGCCTGTGTGATCCATGCTGTAACTGGACAAAATTCAAGTCCAGTAGCACCAACAAGATTTTCCAGGGCAGAAGCTCACTTTGGCAGACACAAGTAAAAATGAAGATCCGTCAGATAAAACAAAGGAGAAGCCATGCTGGCTCAGGCCGATGGCCCATCCATTCCAATACTCTGTGTCACACAGTGGCCAAAACCCAAATCAGGAGGTGCGAAGGATGCATCCTGACTCCAGCTGACTCTTCTGACCTGGATATAAGGACTCATGAACGCTTGTACCTGAAATTCTTGTTCGTCTCCAAGGTCCTACTCGACTTGAATTTTGTTCTCCTACTACACATGGCTGCCCACCTGAAACTATAGCCACAATGACTAACGAAGAGAGGCAGTAAATCTCTGAATACCAGTCCTCCTCCACGCAATGTCAAGCAGTATTTGGACTTCTTCTGCTCTTTTTTAAACTTTGCGTGAAGCACACTTTTATCATAATATACAATCTAATGAACAAACACTACTGCTAAGCGCTTCACTATTTTGTAACATGCTCCTTAGAAAACAGGGGGGGGTGGAGTCAAGTCACAGGCACTTTAGGGCAACCCCTTGGAGTTTTCAAGGCAAGAGATGTTCACAGGTGGTTTAACATTGTCTGCCTCTGTGTAAAGACCCTGAACTTCCTTAGTGGTTTCTCATCCAAATACTGACTGGGCCGACCCCACTTAGCCGCCAAGATCTGATGAGATTGGGCCAACCTGGACTATCCAGGTCAGTAAAATGTGTTAAGGTAAAGGTAAAGGTTCCCTTGCTCGAAAGCCAGTCGAGTCCGACTCTAGGGTTGTGGTGCTCATCTCCGTTTCTAAGCCAAAGAGCCAGCACTGTCCGAAGATATTTCCGTGGTCATGTGGCCGGCATGACTAAACACCAAGGCGCACGGAATGCTGTTACCTTCCCACCGAAGTGGTACCTATTTATGTACTTGCAATTTCTTGCTTTCGAACTGCTAGGAGCTGGAACTAGAGACGGGAGCTCACTCCGTCATGCGGCACACTTGGGTCACGAACTGCTGAACTACCGACCTTCCACAGCCTGCAGTTCAGCGTCTTAACCACTTGAGCCACCGCAGCTCCAAAATGTGTTACCAAGAAGTACAATTCTGACTCAGGATCTGTGGCAAGCCATGACTGAGGAGTTGGCCTATCTTGCTTTCGGAACCAGAGGAATACTCTGTAGCTGAAGGGGGGGGGGTGTTTAAAAAAAACACACTCTGATCCCCGGGAACCCATGGAGCTAGGCAAGTAATGTGACTTGTTTTTTATATCCAAAGGGATATTGATAAGGAGGGCAATGGTGATTCTCCATAGTACTGGTGAACCCCATTAGAAATAGGATTTCATCTTCTCTATTGAGGACAGAGAAAAAACCCCTGTACCTTCCATTTGCAGTCATAAAAGGGCAACATGGTCACTAGACTATGTCTTTGCCTCTCAGATATGCTTTCAGGGCTATCAACCCACACAGGGGAGGGACTGTCTTGTCTGCTCCTGTGCCTTTCAAAGTCGTTTGATATGCAGAAATTAATAGGTGAAACTTGACACAGCATGGAGACAAGTATTATTATTAAATTACCTATAGATCAAGTTGCTGGTTGAAGATGTAGCAGGGGCATGGAGGGAAAGGGAGGGGGGGACTTTACTGTAAGAGCGACCCACGTTTTCCTCCTGTGAGCAGATCCTGTGCCTGTAACAGTCGTCTGCCATCCACCAGGTGCAGCTTTTCTCCATAAAGCCACAGCACCAGGAAACCACGATCTGTTAAATTCTCGCCATCTGACATTTCCAAAAGGCAAAGAAGCCTCTGCGGATGTATTTGGTCTATTACCGCACTAATGTACTTGGTCTATTACTGTTCTGTGTAAGAAGCGTAGTTCAGATAGAAACAGTAATCTGCCAGCGTTTACATCGTGCAGCCTCTGGCTCCCGAGAATGACCTTCATATCCGTGTAATCCGGAATAACTGTATTTCTTATGCTGTTTAGAAAGGGAAAGTCTGCATGTGCTCGCGGCTGCTAGACACAGTATGCGTCCATACAGTGCTGTAAAGAACGAAAGGAACATTCCGTAGCCCAAGAGAAAGCGGTCAGTCACGACTCAAACGGATCGGGGGGAGTGGAAACGAGTCTTTCCTCACTCTCTTAACCGTTCAAGTCTCCGGTGTCTCCCCTTTCATCGGAAGTAGGCGGGGAATGTGACCATCAGGAAACAGGAAGTATCAAACAGACACGTGGTAAATATATTAGAGAAGAAGATTGGTGGAAAGTGAAACTGTAGTGTGGTTCCATAGTGTAGTGGTTATCACGTCTGCTTTACACGCAGAAGGTCCTGGGTTCGAGCCCCAGTGGAACCACTCGGAAATGTTTTTTACTTAATAGGAAAGGCGTGCAAATTCCACCTTGTCCTCCCTCCCCTACTTGAGTGAATTCGTTCTGGGATAAGAATAATGCTCTAGGTCACCGCTTTCTGTAGTAGACCAAAGAGTTACCAAGATGAACAGTATGACATCCTTTCTCATACATTGAAACAAAATAAAACCACCATCATACTGTAGAATATGTCTCAGACTATAGGCACCGCCACAAAAATAATGCATTCACGGAAAGCGCGGATCTGCATGAATTCATATGATATTTACATCAAAATGAAATAAAACTACCATCATTCAATAGACCATGTCTTAGTCTATAGGCAGCACCACAAAAATCAGGCATCCAAGGATTTGTGGCCCCACAACAGTGCAAAAACACAGTGCCAAAGCATGGATCCTCATGGATCCTGATGATTTTTGTACTGTCTCATCCCACACTCACCATCACGTCACCTATAATATCAATAGCCACAGATTGTATAGCAAGAATCACACATCCATGGCTTTGTGGCGCCACAACAGTGAAAAAACATGGTTCCAAAGCACAGATCCTCATCGATCCTCTGGGTATTTGTATTGGATTACCCCAACATCACAATCAAATCACCTATCATGTCCATGGGCAGAGCTCACACCACAAAAATCACGGATCCACAACTTTGTGGCGACACCATGCAACAAAAACATAGTTCCAAAGCATAGATCCTCATGGATCCTCATGATTTTTGCTTTGGGTCACCCCAACATCTCCATAAAATCACATACTGTATCCATACCAAGAACTTGCACCACAGAAATCACGGATCCACAGGTTCATAGCGACACCATGGAGCAAAAACATGGTTTTGGACCATGGATCCTCATGGATCCTTAGGATTTTTGTTTTGGTTCCCCCCAAGCTCACCATCAAATAAGATATCATGTCCAGGGCCACAGCTTACACCACAGAAGTCACAGATCCACAGCTTCGTGGTGACACCATATTGCAAACAAATGGTTTTGAAGCACAGATCTTCATGGATCCTCACATTTTTTGCATTGGGTCACCCCAACATCATCATCAAATCACATGTCATGTCCATGGCCACAGTTTGCTCCACATAAATTGTGGATCCACGGCTTTGTGGTGACACCATGCAGCAAAAACAAGTATCCTAATGGTTTCTGAATTTGTTCACCCCAAACACATGACCAAATCATATATTACATCCATGGGCGGAGGTTGCACCACAGAAGTCATGGATCCACGGCTTCATGGTGACCCCATCCTGCAAAAACGTGGTGCCAAAGCAGGGATCCTCATAGACCCTCAGGGTTTTTGCATTGGGTCACCCCAAAAGAATGATCAAATCACATATGCATTTGGGTCACCCCAAAAGAAGGATCAAATCACCACAGAAATCATGGATCCATGGCTTCATGGCATCACCAGAAAGCAAAAACTTAGTTTCAAACCATGGATCCTCACGGATCCTCATGATTTTTGCTTTGGGTCACCCCAACATCTCCATAAAATCACATACTGTATCCATAGCAAGAACTTGCACCATATAAATCATGGATCCACGGCTTCGTGGTGACTCTATCCTGAAAAAAAAAAAGTGGTTCCGAAGCATGGATCCTCAGGGTTTTTGGATTGAGTCACCCCAACATCACCATCCAATCACATACCATGTCCATGGCCACAGCTTGCACCACATAAATCATGGATTAACAGCTTCATGGCAATGCCATGCAGCAAAAACATGGCTCCACATCGTGGTTGGGGGTGACCTAGGTTTTTTTTTAATCTAGGTCACCCCAAACTCACCATCAAATCAGATATCACGTCCATGGGCAGAGCTTGCACCACAGAAATCATGGCTCCACGGCTTCGTGGTAACACCATCCTTAAAAAATGTGGTTCCAAAGCATGGATCCTCATGGATCCTTAGGTTTTTTGCATAGGGTCACCTGAACATCACCATCAAACCACATATCTTGTCCATGGCCACATCTCGCATCACAGAAATCAGATTGATGGCTACATGGCGACCACATCCTGCAAAAACATGGTTCCAAACCATGGATCCTAAGGGTTTTTGAACTGGATCACCCCAAACTCACCAACAAATCAGATATCATGTCCATGGGCAGAGCTTGCACCACAGAAATCACAGATTCACAGCTTTGTGGTGACACCATGCTGCAAAAACATGATTCCGAAGCACGGATCCTCATAGATTCTCAGGGTTTTTTTAATTCATCAAGTCACATATTATGTCCATGGTCAGAGCTTGCAACACAAACATCACAGATCCAGAGCTTCATGGCAACACCATGGGGCAAAATCATGGATCCAAAGCACAGATCCTCATAGATCCTCAGGTTTTTTGCACTGGGTCACCCCAACATCACCATCAAATCAAATATCCTGTCCATGGCCACAGCTTGCACCACAGAAATCACAGATCCACAGCTTCATGGAAACACCGTGCTGCAAAAACATGGATCTGAAGCACGGATCCTCATGGATCCTAGAGGTTTTTGCATTGGGTCACCCCAAACTCACCATCCAGTCACATATCATACCCATGAGCAGAGCTTGCACCACATTGTTTTTCAAGATTTAATATGGGGTCACCCCAAACTCACCATCGACTAACTCATCACATTAGTGTCCACAGTTTGGACCACAGAAGTTATGCCATGGAGCCATGGATCTGTGAATTCTGATATGGAATTTAATGGTAAGTTTGGGGTCCCAATACAAAAACCCAAGCATCTATGAGGATCCATTCTCCAGAATCATGTTTTTGCAGAATGCTGGTGTTGCCATGAAGCTGCGGATCCCTGATTTTTGTGGTGCAAGCTGTTGCCATGGACATCATATGTGACTTTATGAATTAAAAAAACCCTGAGAATCCATGAGGATCTGTGCTTCAGAACCATGTTTTTGCTGCATGGTGTTGCCATGAAGCTGGTGGATTCGTGATTTCTGTGGTGCAAGCTGTGCTCATGGACATGATATGTGATTTGATGGTGAGTTTATGGTGATCCAGTGCATAAACATTGAGGATCCATGATGTTCCGTGCTTCAGAAGTGTGTTTTGGCAGCATGGTGTTGCCACAAAGTTGTGGATCCGTGATTTCTCTAATGCAAGCTGTGCCCATGGACATGATATGTGGTTTGATGGTGATGTTGGGGTGACCCAAAGCAAAAACCAGAGGACCCATGAGGATCCATGCTCCAGAACCATGTTTTTGCTGCATGGTGCTGCCATGAAGCCATGGATCCGTGATTTCTCTAATGCAAGCTGTGCCCATGGACATGATATGTGGTTTGATAGTGATGCTGAAGTGACCAAAAGTAAAAATCATAAGAATCTATGAGGATCCATGCTTCGGAATCATGTTTTTGCAGCATGGTGTTACCACAAAGCTGTGGAACTGTGGTTTTTGTGGTGAAAGCTCTGCCCATGGACATGATATATGATTTGCATGGTGAGTTTGGGGTGATCCAACACAAAATCCCTGAGAATCCCTGAGGATCCATGGTTCAAAACCATGATTTTGCAGCATGGTGTCGCCACAAAGCTGATTTCTGTGGTGCATGCTGTGGCCATGGACAAGATGTGTGATTTGATTGCAACACTGGTGTGACCCAATGCAAAAATCATAAGGATGCATGAGGATCCGTGCTTCTGAATCATGTTTTTGCAGCATGGTGTCACTACAAAGCCGTGGATTTTTTATTTTTGTGGTGATAACTGAGGCCATGGACAAGATATACGATTTGATGGTGAGTCTGGGGTAACCCAACACAAAATCCCTGAGGATCCATAAGGATCCATGGCTCAGAACCCTGTTTTTGCACCAAGCCATGGACTCATGATTTCTGTGGTGCAAGCTGTGGCCATGGACATGACATGTGATTTGATGGTGATGTTGAGGTGACCCAGTTTTAAAACCCTGAGGATCCATGAGGATCTGTGCTTTGAAACCATGTTTTTGCACTTTTTTGTTGCCACGAATCCGTGGAGGCATGATTTTTGTTGTTTTGCCTATAATCTATGACAGTGGCTTTATTTCATTTCAGTGTAAAAATCATATGAATTAACTAGCCTGCTACCTGTGCTTCGCTACGGTATTTAAGTTCTGTAAATCCAGTTATAATACTGATGATGTGAAGTTTGAAATGTGACATTTGTAGTAGGAATTCTAACAGAGAAGATTGTAGTGTAAGAAATGAAGTGAGACATACATACTTTTTTCTCTCTCTACCGGAGGACCTCTCTCTAGACCACATTGGTGGTTCTGCCTGCAGGTGCTAGGATCACCAGGCTGCTTGATGAGCTCACTCTGGAGCAGGCCACATAGAACTGTCCATTTAAGAAGCAGTCGTCTGTTCAGTCCACTCCTGCTAACTTCCATGAAAGTGATGGCCTCTCTACTTGTGTTCCTGGATTGTTTTGCTCATATGGAGACTGTGCTGTTCTGAGCACCTCAGGATGATCTTGCTGGTACTTGGCCTGTGCAGCTCAGTGCACTGCAGGAGTGCTATGTGCAAATGTCTTTGCCACATTCCTAAGTTGCCTCCTCCTTGTAGCATTGGTGTATCTGGCTCCACGTTTGCCAAGAGCTTTCTTGGGGGCAGTAAGAGGTGAGAGGTGTGAGGGAGAGTTGGTGTGAGGGAGTGGTGATGTGGTGGACATTTCTTCAGGTTCATGAGGGAGGCAGGCATCGAAATGGCTCCTAGAAATGTCCTTTACTATCTCCTCATAAACATTCATACCCTGGCCCTGCTCCTACACCTGACAGACACCGGCCTGTCTGGTGTTGGGGGGGATTGTATTTAAAGGCATTAGGGAGGCTGGGCCAGCAGCAGTGCTAAGGCAATTCTGCTGAGCGAACCTCCCTGATGGCTGTAAGCATCCCAGTTCTTCTCCTACACCTGTCAGGCAGCTGCCTATCCAGTGTAGGAGGGGGGGAGGGGGGAGGAGTATTAGAAGCCACTGTGGAGGCAGGGCTGGCAGGATCACTCCTGGCTTTAAGCACCCTGCAACCACTGCTGCACCTGCCTGTTAGGTGTAGAAGGTGTGGGGAGTGTGTTGGAAACCATCCCACCTCCTCTCCTACACCTGACAGGCAGCTGCCTGTCCAGTGTAGGAGGAGGAGGGGAGGAGTATTAGAAGCCACTGTGGAGATGGGGCTGCACCCAACAGACAACCGCCTGTTAGGTGTAGGAGGTTGGGGGAGTGTGTTGGAAGCCATGGGAGAGGCTGGGCCAGCAGCTTTGCTTCACCTCACAGGTGCTTGTTGGGCACTCCCAATTTCCTCAACTGTCATTAGCTGTCTGCAGTCCCCTGTAACTGTTGGGTTTTTTTTACCTCAGAACTCTGCAGCTGACCAATCAGAGAGTGGGGGGTGCAGAGAGGCAGCTGCCTGGCAGCCGCATAGGAATCAATGGGGGAGTACATTTCCCCTCTTTTGACCCACTTAGGGGTCCAATTTCTAAAAATCCCTTCTTAGTGAGCACCTACGCCATGGTGGGAACACTCTCCCTGAATTTGGTGTCTCTAGGTCCAGCGGTTTGGCCTGGGCATTGATTTTAGGTGAGGGGGCTTTCTTTTATATATATAGATGAGGATCCGTGCTTTGGAAACATGTTTCTGCACTGTTGTGGTGCCACAAATCTGTGGATGGGTGATTTTTGTGGTGCTCCCTATAGACTAACACATGGTCTACAGCATGATGGAGGTTTTATTGCATTTCAATGTAAAATCATATGAATTCATGAGGATCCATGTAGATCCAACTTTTACTTTTTCCCCTCATAGGGTGTGGTTTCTGCTTAATTACTTGCAATCAAAACTGCAAACAAAATAGACTTTCTGGGTGGTGGAGAGACAGCCGCCTAAAAGCCACGCCCAGTGATTGACATCAGAAAGGCGATATTTAGGCACTTGAAAAGTACACAGATAGACGAGTGATTTCAGCTAACGTACTTTATTTCGTGAGGAACAAGACAACTTTAGCCAGCTCGCAGGCTGGCTTATATTCCCCAAGAAAGGTAAAGGTAAAGGTTCCCTTGCTCGAAAGCCAGTCGAATCCGACTCTAGGGTTGCGGTGCTCACCTCCGTTTCAAAGCCGAAGAGCCAGCGCTGTCCGAAGACGTTTCTGTGGTCATGTGGCCGGCATGACTAAACACCAAGGCGCACGGAACGCTGTTACCTTCCCACCGAAGTGGTATCTATTTATCTACTTGCAATTTCTTGCTTTCGAACTGCTAGGTTGGCAGGAGCTGGAACTAGAAACGGGAGCTCACCCTGTCATAGGGCACCCTGGGTCTTGAACTTCTGAACTACTGACCTTCCACAGCCTGCAGTTCAGCGTCTTAACCACTTGAGCCACTGCAGCTCCTTATTCCCCAAGAAACCACCACCCAAAACACACCCCCACACCACAATAGGTTACTTACAGTGGCCGAGAGTCCCACAGGCAGAGCCTAGCCCTCTGATTGGTGCGGGCTAGGATCCCCATAGTCCATTGTTCATCTGAGCGTTGCATGCAGTCTGAACTGGATACATTACAGCACTCCACACACGGTGAGAGACACTTTGGCTTAACTCTACTTCATATATTGCCAAGTTCGGAACCAAACGTTGGATTTGCCATCCACCCATGAGAAGCCACCTGCACAGATTGCACGCAATACGCAGCTGTCACTGTCGGCTGTTCAGTTCCCTGCCTCTTCTATGCCTCTGCTTCACGGGAAATTCCGATGCCATTGAAATGGAAGGGAGGGGCCAGAAGATTCTCCACCCCAATGATGTTCCACCTTTAGGAAGAGCAAATGCAGGCGAGAGGCTGTCTGCAAGGAGCCCTTCCCCGCCGGATAGTTAAATCGGGGATCACACCCCTGGCCACTGATGGCATCTAACAGCAGAGCCCACAGTTTGTGTTCTGGGGTTCTGTTGGACCCTAATTGGGCGGGCCCCATCGTTTTTGCAGAAAGCAGCGCACCCATCCACCCACAAATTACAATACAGGTGCAAATTGGGGCATTAGATTGGGGCAGGGAGGTAGGAAACCCATGCAAAAAAGAGAGAGCCGTGGCGGAAGTGCGGCTTCTTAGAGCCGCAGCAAAAGAGAAGCGCAGCAGCGGGATCAGACAGCGCCACTGCGCATATGCTCCCCAGTGTGATCAGATGCCAAGGGGGAAGCCACGGATTCCCCCGGACAGGAGAGCGAGGAGAGTCAGCTGCGCATGTGTGCGCATGTGCAGTTCGGCAGGGGGGCTCGCATGTTGCGGGAGACGGGCACGATCACACTGCCGTGATGCGGGTTTTCCAGTAGGTAGTAGTGTTTTGCAGGGTTTTTTTTAAACTCTGCATCTTCGGCTGGAAGGGACTGGTTGGGGGCGGGTGCCTGACGCTTGCCAGATGTTGGCATCTGATTGCGCGAGTTTAATCCGCCCTCAATCCGTCCGTTCTGTGGGGCAAATCCTCCCGTGTGGGGCCAGAGAATCTATTTATTTTTACAGTCTCAAACAATTGCTTAAATGTGCGCTGCTGGTGGTTCTGTGTAAGAAGCTGTGTCGGAGTCGTGCCAAAGGGCTCGTTTAGATTCGGCTCGCTTTGGCCTGCTTTGGAGGGGATCCTCGCTTTCTACGTGCCACTGACTCCAGGAGAGCGTTTAGAAAGGGCTGGCTGTGCCCGCGTGGAGAACGAGGCGGTGGGGACTGAAGGGCACGCACCCACGAGGACTCTCGGCTCTCCTGGACCCTGTTCCGTGCACGCTAAGCCGAAACTCCAGTGCCTGCAACGCTGGCAGGAGACGCGAGGGGGGGAAGGGGAAGCGCCGAGAGAAACCCTCGAGTTCTGGTTGCTCCGATGTGATAATTACATTCCTCCGGCGGAGGCCGCCCAGGCGCCCACGCACCAGGGTCTGTGCCGCAGACAATGCGGAGCAGCCCCCACCGCGCG
>NW_015170275.1:2495317-2519952 GCF_001447785.1 Gekko japonicus | reverse complement strand
AGGCCGGGGGGGGGGGGAGAAAAACGAGGCAAGCCCACTCATTTGTCCCATGTTGGAGGTTTCCTGTTCCAGAAGAATCGCTTGTGCCTGGTGGAGGGCCACAGCACTGCTAAAGAAACAGCCCTCGAGCGGTGCACCTTTTCACAACCCGCTTCTGCTCTCTGTTGCAAAAGGCTAGAGTCTTGTGTTCTTTGCCGTGGGTGTGGAGAGCATTGTTGTCTATCTGGCCGCGGTTAAAAATAAGACCACCTTGATAGTCCTGTCCCTGGCTCTAATAAAATCGCTTTGGAGATTCTCTGAAATCAGATTAAGCTGTGCCCTTTATTGCATTATTTCTGCAACATTATTGCAATATTATTGCAGAAAGATAGAAGGACGAGGAGAGGCAAGCAATGACAACACAGCATATGGTGATTATGCCAGGTTGCAATCGCAGTCCTAATAATGTATATATTTTTTTAAAAAATACAAGGCTCCCCATAATTAAACCAAATCTAAGCGTTTGAATAGGGAAGGAGCCAGATGTCTGTACCTTTAAATGGGCAGTGAAGCACAGTTATGCTAGGATCTTGTTAGGGTCAGAAATACCCTTGCAAAATAGCTTACCTGAACATACAATGGCTCTTTGTTTCTGAAGTTGCTTCTTCTAGAAAAAGCTGCAGAAAATATTTATTTATTAAAGATATATCTGTCCAAGGAGCTCAGGGAAATATCGCACCTGCCCTCTGCTGTTGGCCTCACAACAACCCTGTTAGGTAGGATAGGCAGACGGATAGCGATTGGCCCCAGGTCACCTTTCCCTCTAAGCTGAGTTAGTGTGAGCTAACTCACAGTTTTTTAGCCCCTGGCTCATATATTTTTGTCAGCTCAGGAAGGATGGCTCCAGAGCAAACTAAGTTATGCAGTAGCAAAATCGCTCACTCACAACTTTAATACCAGTAGCTCACAAAGTAGAATTTTTGCTCACAGGACTCCGCAACTTAGAGGGAGCCTGCTGTCAGCTATGCTGCCTTGACCTCAGTGGCTGAGCTGGATTTTGAATCTAAATCCAGCTATGAAAAGTTTTCATACACCATTATGCCAAGCACCAGCGTTCTCGAAAGCAGTGGCTACTTTGTGCTTTTGTCTCATGGGGGATATAGATAGTTGATATAAGCTGGAAGAGTCAACTCAAAACTCTGATGACTTTTGGGCAGAGCATCAAGCTAGTGGGTTTGAATGGCTGTCATGTTCATTTTGCCATCCTCTTTGTGTGTTTTTTGTCATCATAGCTGTATGCTCATTCAGTGAAAAGACCCAGTGCCAGATTACTCATCAAGGGACAATTATTTTAAAATGGCTAATCACAGCAAGCTTCTTTGCCCACACAAATCTCCTGCATCTTTTCATTTTCTGCGGCTTTAATGTTCTTTTAAATTTTGAAAGCATTTTCCTTTCCTGTGGAGGAGCACACTTCTAACTAGGCCCAAAGCAGCAGACCGTCACTCTTCCTTTCCCTCCACAGCAAGGCTAGCACCAGCACGTGTCTGTTACATGTATTGTGTGGATCAGGGTTTGTGCAAGTATCACACACAAAATATAAAAATGTAATCCTGGACTTTGCATTCTAATGTGGGAAGCCCTAGAATAAGTAATGCACATATGAATCAGAGTTGGGGGAGAGAAAGGGATTTTATAATCTGTGATACACATTCTAATGCTTGCTTATTTACTTTCTTTAACATTCAAATTTTAATCTTGCCATGTGAATCCATGACATGGGTCAAATTCAGTGTGTGTTCATTCTTGTGTACATATTGGTTGAAGATACTCTTTAGCAGAGGTTTTTTTTTTAAGGGAACCTACCAAATGGGGGGAAATAATAGCACCCCAGGCTTTTTTCATATATGCAGTTAGATATTTGTGCTCAGATCATTTTAAAATGCCATTTACCCTTGGTATTTCCTTCAAAATTGAAGTGGATGAATATAGCAAATTAGCAGCTGTCTTAGTGCTGTTGAGTAAACCCCCTAAGAGCTAAAGAGAGTAAGGTGCTTAATGAGTCCGTGCTTAAAGTAATCTCAGCCCTTTTCAGAAAGCTGCAGTACACAACAAGCCTAGCTAGTACTGAAAGGGAAACGAAAATAAAGATGATGGATTTCAAGATAGGAAGTATGGTTCTGTGTCTTCTTTTCGGGTCTAAAGGTAAGCGCCACTTGTGGGAATTTTCCATTGTCATCCCTGTTACTTGTTACCTTCCCACAAACAGACAATATATGTTCTAGGTTGGACACAGGCAATTGCAATTGGTCCGTCTTGGACAGCATTGTTTCTGTCGCTAGGGTTACCAGTGTGTTTCATGAATTGCATTCAACGTTTTAAAAGATGCTGTGTCAAAGAAAGAATTGTGGCAGTGATCAGAGTCCAAAGATGTTGCTTGGGCTCACACAGAGGGCTTGCGCTAACTCAGAGAGCACTTTTGACAGCTGCCTCACAAGGCCATATTGCAAGTTACTCTTGAAATTCATCTTTGTTTCAGAAGTAATTTTCCAGGCGCTGTTAGGGCTGTCGTTGAAGAAAAACGTGTCTAAGAGTCCAGTCCTAAGAATACTTGGGAGGAAGCCCCACTATATTGACCTGAGTAGAATTCTGACGAGACCTGTTTAAGATTGCACTGTAAAGGTCCCTTAGCCTGAAAGATCTGTTGTGTAATTTTTTGTGTTCTGACCAAGGTTAAGGAAAATAAAAATAATTTATTGTTCAGATGACCTGTAGTACACAAACAATTCCAGCTGATCAGTACCCAAAGATAGGTATGATTCCTGACAGAAAGTGCATTTTTTTCTAAAAGATTTTTCAGAATTTTCCAGGATGAGTAGGAAAATCACAACTGAAAGGATTCATTAAAGTCAGTCACATACACTATAGATGATGAAATAATTAATACACATTTGGTAAGTAATGACTAATCTTTAATATCTGCAGAAGCTAAAAGAAATGGATCTGGGAACCATTTTTGACCTTAATTCACCCCCTTGTGCTGAAATAATAATGTGGACTCTTAGTTTTATAGATCTTGGCTTCTGTCCCAGAGATACATAAGTTGGCATTGGAGTATTGATTTTACTTGTTCTGTGCCAGACCCCTGCCCAGCACTTTAAAAATCTTCTTTGTATAGTAACATGACCAATCTCTTATTTTTCCTGGCATGCTTGAGCCAAAACTAGAAAGATTATTTAGTTGGAGTTCCAGGTGACTTTACTATGGGGCAAAACCTCTTCATACCCAATCTTTCTTTTTCATTGTGCTCGAAGTACTTTATATTCTTTCATGATCTAATAGTTTTCATAATATTCTTTGCTGTGTTCCTTTTGTGTATCTGGGTATGGATCTCTTCTGATGCTGTCTCTCAGCATTGCCACTGGACTGCAGCGCAGCTGCATCTAGTTACCGCTTACTTCCAGCACAATGAAAAAGAAAGATTAGGTGTGAGAAGTTTTGCCCCATAATAAAGTCACCTGAAACACAAACTACCTAAATAATCCTTCTAGTTGAGGAACACTTTCTGTGCTTATAACACTAATCACATTTTCCACTGCAAGTGGAAAGTTTCTTATTCCATTATTCATAGTAAAGCTATCATGTCCTGGACATTTTCCCTAGCATGTTAGTGCTTTATTGTAGTGCTCCAACATTCTTTAGAATAATTCCCATCAGTCTCTTCATGTAGAGATAATCATGTTAACTTGCCATCCTGAGAGGTACTGTCAGGTCATTCACCTAAGCTGGTAACAATTATCTTGTTCTTTGTAGTAACCTGCTTAGAAGTCCTTTTCAATTTGGCATGCAGCTTAGGGAGGATCCCATCCCCTGCTTTCTGCCTCTGATTCTTTTATTTATGTTGTTTTATAGCACCATACATGAAAATACAAGATATGCATATAAAGTTTTTCTTTTTAATAATACCTGAGCATGCTATTTTCTGACCTTCATAGAGACAGCCAGGGCTAGATTAATATGCAAGTTTAGCATACTACAGTATAAGATCTAAGGAAGGTAGTGCATACATTGTGTAATCAAATTTACTATAGTTGGAAAAACACTGTTTTATTGTCAGAGCAAGTGAAAAACAATTCAAAATGCTTTGCTTACATTTCCTAATACTATCCCCCAAGTTCAGGTTGTTTGGCTTCACCCTAACCCATTCCAAATATACATCAATGGGAAACAAAAAGAAAGTGATTTAGGGCCAACTGTGTACGGATCTAAAAAAATGTTGTAACTACCATTTTTGTGGGTTTCAGGCCTTGCCTAAAGGTAATTCTGGTCTTGACTCTAGAATAGCAATGAAGGCAAAAGATAAGGAAATGTTTTAGTTATCTATTTTAAAGATATCCCACTCTTTCTATTTTTGTGTGTGTGTGTGTGTGTGTGTGTGTGTGTGGTAAATTTTTATTCCAATCCCAAAGAAGGGCAATGCCAAGGAATGCTCAAACTATCACACAATTGCACTCATATCACACAGAAAAATATCTACTTCTGCTTCATTGACTATGCTAAAGCTTTTGACTGTGTGGATCACAACAAACTATGGCAGGTCCTTAAAGAGATGGGAGTACCAGACCACCTCACATGTCTCTTGAGAAACCTGTATAAGGGCCAAGAAGCGACAGTTAGAACCGGATATGGAACAACTGATTGGTTCAGCATAGGAAAAGGAGTACGACAAGGATGTATATTGTCACCTTGCTTATTTAATATATATGCAGAGTACATCATGCGAAATGCTGGCCTGGATGAATCACAAGCGGGAATTAAGATTGCTGGGGAAAAGATCAACAACCTCAGATATGCAGACGATACCACTCTAATGGCAGAAAGTGAAGAGGACCTAAAGAGCCTCTTGCTCAGGGTAAAAGAGGAGAGCGCAAAAGTGGGCTTGAAGCTCAACATCAAAAAAACTAAGATCATGGCATCCGGCCCCATCACTCCTTGGCAAATAGAAGGGGAAGCTGTGGAAGTAGTGACAGACTTCACGTTCCTGGGATCCCAGATCACCGCAGACTGTGACTGCAGCCATGAAATTAAAAGACGCCTGCTCCTTGGGAGGAAAGCGATGGCGAACCTAAACAGCATGATAAAAAGTAGAGACATCACCCTGCCAACAAAAGTCCGCATGGTCAAAGCAATGGTATTCCCAGTAGTCATGTATGGCTGTGAGAGTTGGACTATAAGGAAGGCCGAGCGCCGAAGAATAGATTCTTTTGAACTATGGTGCTGGAGGAGACTCTTGAGAGTCCCTTGGACTGCAAGGAGATCAAATCAGTCAATCCTCAAAGAAATCAACCCTGACTGTTCCCTGGAAGGCCAGATAATGAAACTGAAGCTCAAATACTTTGGCCACCAAATGAGAAGGGAGCACTCATTGGAGAAGACCCTGATGCTGGGAAAGATTGAAGGTCAAAGAAGACGGGGACGGCAAAGGATGAGATGGTTAGACAGTGTCATCGATGCAACGAACATGAAGTTGAGCAAACTTCAGAGGATGGCGGAAGACCGGAAGGCCTGGAGGGAGCTGGTCCATGGGGTCGCAAAGAGTCGGACTCGACTGTGCGACTGAACAACAACAACAAAACTAAAATCACATACCAGCAGCATAAAACCAAAGCTGAGCAGAGACTATTTAAAAGCAGCCAGTCAAACAGATGAAACACAAGAAATCCAAAGTGATAAATACCGCAGCATTCAGCTCAGACCATTAATAACTAGGCACAGGTACATGGTATGGGTGTATAGAGCCATTTTCTCTACAGTGCATTCCAAGGAACACTTTCCTGGGAGTAACCCCCATTGAATAGACCTGAGTAGGATTCTGAGTAGACCTGGTGCTATAAGAATTCTTTTTTACCAGTAATGATATGAATGAATTCAAATACCTCTAGCCCACCTTTTGAAAATGCTGATAAGGGGGAAGAAGGAAAAGATGGTTCTGAACAGGAACTCCCACTATAATGTGACTTGAAATAGTGCATGATGGTTTTGACACAATGTACAGAAGTGTGTGTTTTAGTAACTGTAGTATATTGAAAAGGCTTACACATGAATCGCCGTATTGACTCCCCATGTTAAGCTCGAGCCCAAGTAAGGCTCCTCCAAACCGACATGCTATTGGTCGCTTTACAACAGCGACCAATCAGGACTGCAACAGTTCCCTGCGAGGGAAAGACTCTAATTGGATGTTATCCGCACAACCTCATTGGTTGTTTATTGTACAGAGGCGTGGCTAGGTTAGCCCGGGAATGTTTAAAAGGAGCCTAGCTCCCAATGTTAAACTGTTCTGGTTATGACTTATTCAAGCGCTTGTTCGAACCTTCAATAAAGCTGTTCACTTTTGCTGAAATCACTCTCCGGATCTTTGTTAGCGGCGATCTAACAGCAACTGTGTGGGCTGAAGATGTGGAGGGATACCCAAAGCAGTTTAGAGACAAGATTTTCCTAATTTAATTTTTTTTCCAGTTATTGTAAAAGCCAAAAATTGATCATAGTGTAATTTAACCCTGACCTTGAGTGCAGTCATGGTCTAAACACAGTAAAATTATGATAATCTCACATCTGTCCTGTATACAGCTTAACTGAATCAAGTGCTACATAATCATATCCCAGCCTAATCTATTTCACTATTTTAGCACTGCTTGAAATTCAGGAGCGGAAGGACAGAAGAGGCTGCATGGAGGGCGGGCGGACGGGGAGAGGAACAAATAGAAATATTTTTCCTTTACTTTTCCCCTTCAACCTGTGATTTTTTTTTCTTTTAAAAAGTACACTGCGTATACAGAGAGGATTCAGTGTAATCATGCAAGCAACCCCACTGAGTTTAATGGCACTTTTCATTCATTGCTACGCATATACAAAAGCTTTACTGGACCATAATCAATATAGTGCTAGATGAGCTGAGGATGGAGTGTGGACACAGGTGCAGTCACAGTGAGAGGTTGAAGCATCAAAAGGTGACAAGATAGGTATTTTGCAACGTAGCTTATTAGGAAAGGATCTTGCAGTACATAGGTAGCTGCAGGAATCACCAGAAACTCTATGGCTTGGAGCCGCAGTAGGCAATGGGAGCATGGGGAAGGGGATCTGCTGCCCCCACCATTTGGGATAAGCTTCTGTTCCTAGGCATAGTAGACATTACCCCATCTATGCTTAGGTGCACCCAAATTAGGGTTGCTAATGCTTGAAAAGCAAAATTTTGGAGGCAGAGTAAAGAGATGGAAGCCAGGCACTAGGCTGGCAATAAGGCTTTTAGGACACTTGCCCTTTGTAGAACTTCTAACAGGGAGAACTGTCAAGCCACCCTTGGTGCCTCTGCCATTCAGAAAGTTTCACTGGCTGCCGTGCACACTTTCCCCCTGGCATCGGCCTTTCTCTGCTCTCCATGGTAACTCTTGTTTCCATTTCCCCGCTTACAGGAGACCTCCAGGTAATTGTGGTCCTTGCCCACTGATGGTCACCTGATCATTGGGTAGAAACTGGGGCCAAAATGGGGGGGGGGGTTGCGATTATTGTAAGATGAAAAATTCAAAAAGAAAACAAGGCCTCATCTCTTTACAAGAAGTTCTGACCATAGAGTTCCTGGTGATTTCTAGAACTACCCAGAAGTGACATAGATAGATCTAGAACTCTCCAGGAACACCATGGGCAGAAATTCCTGTAAGCAAACACAGCCTTAGTTTTCTTTTTAGCTGTCTCCTGAGAGTCTGCCCCCCCAACCTTTCCACCAGTTGCCAGGCAACCAAGCTGGCAAACCCTGCACTGTACAATGTTGGCAAGTGAAAGCTAAGCTAGTCAGAAGGCATGGTGAACCTGTTCTCCCCCCCCCCCCGGTTGGGGGGCAGGGCTAGGAGCAGACTGGAATACCGGGCCAATTCCAGGGCCATTTTTGCCTCTCAGTCCACCCCTGGAAGTGCATCATGATGAATGGAACTATGGTAACAGGAACTGTGTTCCTATGGGAAAGGGTTCTAAGGGAACAGAGCTCCATGTCTCTAGGCCTACACTTGGTAGTTCAATAAAGCCTTTAACTGTTTTTGATGCCCTTGGAAAATCATAACATGGTGGCAGGAGGAGGAAACCAATTACTGCAAAACACAGCTATGGAAGCTAGTCTGAAGCCCCCTGTACCTCTGGATTACACTGACAGCAATTTAACTCAAAGAATTTCAGCTGTATACAGACCTGATCATAAAAGCAGAGGATGATGCCAGGAGGAAAGTAAAGTTTTCATTTTACCTGTTGGGGATCGAGGCAGAGAAGTGTGCAGCACCCTCAGAGTAAGCCAAAATCTTAGTCTCTCAGCAGTGCTGACAGCCTTAGATACTTATAATAGGTTTGCCAACCTCCAGGTGGTGGCTGGAGATCTGGGATTACAGTTGATCTCCAGGTGACAGTGATCGGTTCACCTGGAGAAAATAGCCGCTTTGGAAGGTGTACTCTATGGGATTATACCCCACTGAAGTCCCTTCCCTGCTCAAACCCCACCTTCCGCTGGCTACACCCCCAAAATCTGCAGGTATTTCCCAACCCAGAGTTGGCAACCCTGACTTATAGCTCTCCTAAGAGAGATGAAACTATTGAGAGGCAAAGATTTTTCACCAGAGCACAGTTCTTACGTTACTGCCTTAAGAACACTAGCAGCAATTAGATGGAAAAATAACCTACCTTTGACACTCACACTATGGTATGACAAAATCTGGCAATTCTATGTGATGGAAAAGATGGCTTACAAGAATGCCCTATCGGACAATGCGAGGAAAAAAGCTCTGTTTCTGGCAATTTGGTACCCATTATTAGATTATATGATAACTAATGATAAAGTGCCAAGAAATGTTTATCCTATAGATCTGTTATAATTGTAAGATTGATATATTTATTGTCTTATTGTTGATAATGGTAGCTGTATAAATATGTCAAACCAGCAGCATCTGAGACAGTAATGTATCACAAATGTCCGGTTCTTGTTTATCTCTTCTTTGTTTAATAAAAATGTTTAATTTTTTTAAAAAAAGAACACTAGTAGCAAAATGTAACTTTGGGGAGTTAACTGATTCTCTGATTAGGAACAGAGTAGTCTGTAGAACCTGGGAGCATTCCCTACAACAGAGATTACTCAGGAAAGCGGATCTCCCACTAGAATGATGTCTTGCTATAGGGAGGACAGCACTGGCCTCTAGAGAAAAAGTGAAGGCCCTGGGGTGTACTGCAGCCTCTGAAATACATAGAAGAGAAGAAGAAGAGATTGGATTTATACCCCGCCCTTCACTACCCAAAGGTGTCTCAGAGCGACTTACAAACTCCTTTCCCTTCCCCTCCCCACAACAGGCACCCTGTGAGGTAGGTGGGGCTGAGAGAGCTCTTGACAGAAACTGCTTTTTCAAGAACAGCTCTTATCAGAACTACAGCTTGTCCAAGGTCATCCAGCCAGGTGCAAATAGAGGAGTGGGGAATCAAACCCAGATTAGAGTCCGTGCACTTAACCACTACATCAAACGGGCACCAAACTCTCCATGTCTCCACATACAGTGAAACAGCTGGTAAAGAAAGCAACTGGTCACTGTAGCATATCCAGTGTGAGATGTATTTATTGTGGGAGACTTCATGAAAAAATAAAGGAGAAGTGTCCAGCTCTAGGCCAGCACTGTAAGGAATGTGGCAAATTCAATCATTTTACCAATATGTGTAAAAGCAAAAAGAGAGAGAGCTTCAGCCAGAGTAAGCCTGGAAGAGGAAAGAGAAGGGACATCAGATAGTAGTGTGGACATCACAACCATTATTTTGAGCCCGCACATGTAAACATCAGGTTTTTGCTTTTCACAAAGGAAAACAGCCATTATAACCACTGCAGTTTATGCAGCAATGCTAATGGAGAAACAACTTATGTGATTTCAGCTCGATAGTGGGACCTCTTGTAATATAATTCCACAAAGAGAATTAAATCCAAACACACTCACTCCAAAGAGCAGCCAGAGTTTGATTACATATGATGACAGTACCATGCAACCCATAGGAAAATACAACCTAATAAATACAACCACCCCCAAATAAGAGGTGGTACCAACTGACATTTGTTGTTGTGGCAGGAAAAAACTACAGACCTCTGTTAGGAAGCACTACAGTACAGGCTTTGGAGCTAATCAAGGTCCAACGCCGATTTTGTTTTAGCTTCAATTCGTGAAGCAAGTACAGTTACTTGGACAAAGGAAAAAAATGTAAGAAACTATGGAGATGTGTTCCAAGAAAGGTTGCCTGGAGGGTGAATTATGAGAGAAGTGAACAGTTAAAGTGAACTAAAGCAACTGTAACTGTGTGGACAATGGCTGAATGATGAGTGTGCCTGAGGAATTAGGCAAAGTAACCAAAACCTGGAGATAAGATGGGAGGGGTGTGTGAAAGAATGCAGACTGCAAGGAATATCCTTGACTTACATAGACACTAATCAACCACGCATGCCTAATAAACTCATGAATATTATCTGTCCCACCTTGTTTACTTAAACAGCTAATTTTAATGAACATACGATGTATGTTCAAGGAGGGGGATCATGTCAAGGAGTTGTATGTTTTATTGTGTGTTGTAGGCAGAACTGAAAGCGTGTAAGTCCTCATCACCCAGTAAAGGGGGAACAGGACAGGGAGGAGCTGGCCGGGAACAAGTGATAAATGGAGGTTGTTTGAAATGTTGAGTTGAGCTCACCTTTGTTCGACTCCCTTTATCGTGCGATAAAGCACAACTAAAAGATATTCCAGACTGATTTTCTTTTCTTTGATATGTTCCTTGGAGTGGCCAAGGAAGACAAACATTGTTTCCAACAGTTATGACTAGAAGCAGACTTAACAGAACCAGTATTCCTACCTTGCAGAAAACTACTAGCTGCACTGTACAAATACACGATGGCCGCATAGACACCACCTTATTTGTTGTAGGAGAGCCAGTTTGGTGTAGTGGTTAGCAGCGTGGACTCTAATTTGGGAAAACCAGGTCTGATTCCCCACGTCTCCACATGCAGCTGCTGGCGTGACCTTGGGTCAGTCACAGTTCTCTCAGAGCTGTTCTGGAAAGAGCAGTTCTCAAAAGAGCTCTCTCAGCCCTACCTACCTTTCAGGGTGTTGTGGGGAGGGGAAGGGAAAGGAGATTGTAAGCCGCTCTGAGACTCCTTCGGGTAGTGAAGGGCAGGGTATAAGTCCAATCTCCTCCTCCTCGCAACCTGCTGACTGACAAGCATCTCTACATGCTGCCAGCTACCATCCTGAACATTCTAAACAATCCATTGTATACAGCCAAGCTCTACGCCAGATCTGTTCCAATCTGTTCCAATCCTACAGATAAAAATTCTCACCTGAGGGATCTACAATAGACCTTTTTAGAAGAAAAATATCCTCAAGAAACAGATTAACAAGCCAGAATGATACCCTGTTGTAAGACAGGCCCAAAAGAGACAATAACAGAATACCGCTAGTGGTCACATAACAGCTCTCAACTCAAAACAGTTCAACACATCATCAGTGATTTACAACCTCTACTGGATAATGACAGTTCTCTTTCACAAGTACTGGGGGCAAACCTTTTCTTACCCACAGATAGCCCCCCAATCTCAAACAGCTCCTCGCCCACAATAGTACAATATCTCATTTGAACATGGATACTGGTTACCAGCAATGTTCCCTCTAAGCTGTGGAGTCCTGTGAGCAGAAATTCTACTTTGTGAGCTACTGGCATTAAAGTTGTGAGCAGGTAGTTTGGCTGCTGCATAAAATTAGTTTGCTCTGGAGCCCTCCTTCCTGAGCGAAGACAAAAATGTGTGAGCTGAAGGCTAAAAACCTGTGAGCTAGCTCACACTAACTCAGCTTAGAGGGAACACTGGTTACCAGAGCTTGCAATAAACCCAGATGCCAGCTTTACTACCACGTACACCCAGACAGCACAATCACTGGACTTAACAATATCAACTACACCATCTCAGACTCCTTCACTTGCTCATCTTCTAACAGTGTATATACCATTAAATGCCAACAATGCCCTTTAGTTCTCTACATAAGGCAAACAGGTCAGACCTTATGTCAAAGGGTAAATGGACACAGATCTGACATAAAAATTAACAAAACTGAGAAACCTGTAGGAGAACACTTCAACCTTCGAGGACATTCAACGGAGGACCTCGAAGTAGCTGTTTTATTGCAAAGGATATTCAGAAACAGACTAGAATGGGAGATTGCTGAGTTACAAGTTGTTACAACACTCAAGACAATGGAACCCCTGGAGCTTAACAGAGGCATTGGTTTCTTATATCATGACACATGCTAATGTAATTAAATTCTCACATCTGTTTGTAAACTCCTTTATTACACTGTATGCTAATTTGCTGCTATTCACAGGTCTCACCAATCATCTTCATCCAGTCTCAGCTATATTTACTGCTTAGTTACTTACTCGTGCCCTTCTAAGCTTTCTTGCCCTGTGAAAGGGAACTCAAAAGGCATTTAGATGCCTTCTGAAGGTAACTAAATGCCCTCTGAGCTGTTTTTTCCTAGGAACTGATGGGCTTACAACCTGTCCCTTGAATTGGAAGGACAACAAACAGGCTGGGAGCCTCCCCCTTTAAAGACAGGCTTTCAGATTAATTCAATTAATTGTAATTTAACTGCCCCCTTAAAATTGAAATGCCCCCCGGAACAAAGAAAATCCTGGCTACAGGCCTGGTTTCAGAGACGACTAACAAAAGCACTGGAAGCTCTACTTGTAAAAGTAGTAGTGGATGATATTTTCCCAGTGGACAAGGCACAAGATGACAAAGAACCTGAGCAGGATCATGACCGAAAGCTACTGGCTTTTCTTCAGAGATGCAGAGACAAAAATATTACGTGGGATGCTCAGAAAATGAAACTAAAACAGCACAAAGTAAAATATATAGGACATCTCACAGCGGAAGGACTAAAAGCAGACCCTCATAAGATTGAAACTACTGGAAATCTGTCAGCCCCAGAAGCTCTGAAATGAGTACAGTACATTAGTGGAATGAGAAATATTTCAGCCCAGTTCTGTCCAGTGTTCCCTCTAAGCTGAGTTAGTGTGAGCTAGCTCACAGTTTTTTAGCCTCCGGCTCACACATGTTTGTCTTCGCTCAGGAAGGATGGCTCCAGAGCAAACTAATTTATGCAGTAGCCAAATCGCTCACTCACAACTTTAATGCCAGTAGCTCACAAAGTAGGATTTTTGCTCACAAGACTCCACAGCTTAGAGGGAGCGTTGGTTCTGTCCCCATTTGGCCACAGTTGCAGAACCCATGAGACACCTTACTAAGCATGATATAGCATTTGATTGGGAGACTCAGCAGCAGCAAGCTTTCGGCTCCATGAAACAGATGATTACTAAGGGATCAATCTTATGGTATTACCATCCAGGGCAGCAGTTAACTCCCCAATATGATGTGTCTGAAAATGGCCTCAGTGCAGTTCTGTTGCAGGACCATCTAATTGCATATGCAAGCAGAACTTTGCCAGGGACTGAAGCCCTTTCTGCACTCTCCTTTTAATCCATGTTCATTGCGGTGTCCCCCAAGCAATTCTGTGCTGAAATCGAATTCAGTTTTCTTTTTAATCCAGGGTTTTCCCCCTTCTGCACTAAAATCAAGTTCAACTTTCTTTCTATTCTGTCCCCCCCCCCCATTCTGTATTACATTACTTCTCTTCGGTGTTCAGCCCGGTTTCAGCTGTTTTGTCATGGACTTAAATTTTATTTATTTTTATTTTATTTATTTGAGATTTATATCCCGCCCTTCCAAGCGGCTCAGGGTGGCTAACAAGCGGCTAATGCTGGATTAAATAGATAAAATACAATAAAAGAATATTACACATCCACAATAAATTGCCTCAACTTGAACACTGAGAAAATCTGGAGTGGCAGGCAAACGCAGAAAGGACCTGAAGGACGATATGCTCAAACTAAGAAAGAGCTGCTGCTGGTTTTTGGAACGGAATGATTTCATTAATATACCTATGGCCAGGCAGTCACCATGTTTTCAGACCACAAACCTCAATACAAAACCTTTACTGAGGGCTCCAAAGAGATTACAGCAAATGTTGATGTGACTACTATGCTATAATGGTGAGATCAAATATTGTCCAGATTGACAAATGGTACTAGCTGTCACCCTTAGCAGAGCATAAATGCCTAATAGCAGTGAGTCCAAACGGAGGGACCAGGACATCAGATCCATCAGTATGCCACACTGTCTCACCATTTCTGCAAAGGAACTCCAGGAAATTCAAGAGGCCACAGATAAGGATGTACAGTTGCAAGCTGTCAAAGCAACAATACTAAAAGGATGGCCCAAAGGCAAACTTTAAGTATCGGCAGGAGCCATATTTTCAACTTAAAGATGAGCTGAGTGTACAGGATGGAATCATTTTTCGAGAGCAGAGAGCAGCTGTACCAGTTTTCCTTACATAAGGAGTTCATGCAAAAAAAGTATATCCATGGTTCTTAACAGGGCATTGAAAGTTGCTTAAGAAATGCAAAGGAGTGTGTTTATTGGCCAGGCATGAATTCTCAACTACGATCCTTGATACTTGTCAGCAGGGCTGTTTTTGTAGCAGGAACTCCTTTGCATATTAGGCGACACACCCCTAATGTAGCTAATCCTCCAAGAGCGTACAGAGCTCTTCTTACAGGGGCTACTGTAAGCTCTTGGAGGATTGGCTACATTAGGGGTGTGTCGCCTAATATGCAAAGGAGTTCCTGCTACAAAAACAGCCCTGCTTGTCGATCCTATGACAACCAACAACAGAAGGAGACTTTCCTGCCTTATGAGGAACCCACCATACCATTGGAAAAGGTTGGAGTTGACTTCTTTACTTTTACGGAGCAACAGTACTTAGCCACTGTAGATTTTTACTCCAACTTTTGGGAAGCTGATACCTTGTCAGACACTAAGAGTAAAATGGTTATTGCTAAACGGAAAGTTTAGGTTCCAAGGTATGGCATTCCAGACACAGTGTCTTCTGATAATGGACTTCAGTTCTTCTCAAAAGGCTTTAAACAATTTGCAACAAAGTGAAAGTCTAACCAGCATACTTTGTATTCGATTTAGCCAAAAAGTAACGGTAAGGTGGAATCAGCAGTGAACACTGCCCTGAAGTTGCTATTTAAGGTAGTTACTGCAGTTACTGACCCCTGGCTAGCATTCTTGGCATGTAGAAACACTCCCTTGCAGGGTTGCCTGACCAGTGCAGCACACGCACTAATGGGCCAGAGGACAGAAGAGAAAAAGATACCTCCAGGCGCTAAATCTGCTGAAAGAGAAGATTAGCAGAATGAAGAAAAACCAGGACCAGAAGCTAACAGTGCATGTAGAGAAGACCCACATACCTTAAGGATTACGTAATTGAGGAACAGCACAAGAGAGACCCTGCTTTAGTATCAGTTAACTGAATTCACTTCTGTGGTTAAACAGAATTTAGACCATACAATTCATTTAGTAGATTTGTTGATTAAGATTTTAAAAAATTGTAAAACAGAGAGGATGTATCATGATAAATGGAACCAGGGGTCATTTCGTAGAAAAAGAGGTGCAGGAGCTCATTAGCATAACTTATTTGCATAACTTATTTGCATATGTCACACCCCCTGACATCACCGGAAGTGTGCGTCAGCCCCTTTGACAGGCAGAAGCACCTGGAATCTATTCCTTTCCCCCCTCTCTTCCCTTCACCTCCAAGTGGGGTGAAAGAAAGGGGGGATCTCAGGCACTTCTGCCTGACAGAGGGGTCTGTCTGTGGTCTGTCTTGGTCTGTCTGTGGTCTGTCTTGGTCTGTCTGTGGTCTGTCTTGGTCTGTCTGTGGTCTGTCTTGGTCTGTCTGTGGTCTGTCTTGGTCTGTCTGTGGTCTGTCTTGGTCTGTCTGTGGTCTGTCTTGGTCTGTCTGTGGTCTGTCTTGGTCTGTCTGTGGTCTGTCTTGGTCTGTCTGTGGCAGGCATAACTCAAGAGAATAAAGTGGGGCATCTCAAAATGGATCACTGGCTTAGGTATGAACATGTCAGTTGCAGTGCCAAACATGGAAGGAATTGGAGCATCTTGGATTGTGCATTCCTGCCTAGACACCCCTCATCCCTGCTTTTTGCATTAGAAGTTATGGGTCACACTGTGGCAGGCAGAACTCATCTGAAACTCAAGCTAGGAGTTTAACCCTTTCAGTGCTGCAGACAAATGAAGAATGTTTCCTGTGAGGAGCTTCAAGCCAGGCTGCTTTCAGGAACACCTTATGCAGCTCAGTGAGGCTACTTTGATGTGAGTTGACCTGCGCTAAAGCAGAAATGCATGCGCTCAGCAGTGAAAAGCTAGCGCACCCTAGCTCAGCTTAGAGGGAACTCTGCCTGCCACCCTTGGACTTTGAACAAATGCCGGGGGCCAGTGGAACATGTTTCCACCCCCTCCGAGCCGCTTGGGGATTGCACCAAAGGTTGGAGAGGATCTATTTTCACCAAAGATTTACAAAGCATCCTGTGGCTTTGAAAACTCATTTGCAGCAAAGGTTTCCCATGTTTTGTAAGAAATGTTTCCTCACTGAACTAATGCAAGCTACTTTCAGGCACGTGGAAGAAGAGGCAGGGGGGAGTTTACAAATTTCCAGTGTCTGAGAGGGGAGACTGGCTGTTGGTCCACTCAAGAGCTTTGGCAAGCCAAGCTAACAGATCTCCTTTTGTACCCCACACTTACTGAAACACAGTCAGCCCATCACGGGGGAGGACCGTTACAGTCTTTCAAGCTTCTCACCAGTGGGACCACCTGTTTCCCACTTCCTGATGCCGCCTTTTAGCCCTCCTTAGGAGGCCACTCGGAGAGGGTCCCTCGTCACCTCTGTTCTCCCCCCCCCAAAAAAATCCTCCAAGCGCTCAAGAGCACACTAATTTCTGCAGCAGCCAAATCGCTCGCTCACAACGTTATTAAGGCCAGTAACTCGCAAAGTAGAAATTTTGCTCACAGCCTCACAGGACTCCGCAGTTTAGAGGGAGTATAAGCGACCGGCTCCCCTGCTGCCCCCAGACTCCGTTTGTGATCCCAGGAGGGATCTGGCCCCTCCCTCCCTCATTTCCTCCTGCAAAGGAGCTGGCCTGATCCTGTTTCCCCAAGGTGAACAGGAGTGGCACCCCAGCCCCCCACGCACTCCTCCCGATGCTGGGGCTGCAGCGACGGTTGAAGGGGGACATGTGGGCCCATGAAGGTAAGGTGTGGGGGGGAAGCAAGCAGGTGGGAAAAGGCAGGAGGGAAACCCCAGGCACAGGTGGGGGGGAAAGGGTGGCCTGCGAGCTGGCGGGCAAGGGGCTTGGTGGACATGCCTACCTCACCACCTCCCTCTCCTCCTCTCGGTGCAGCAGCACCAGGTCAGAGCAGCCAATCCCCGCCCCGCCAGAGCAGGCCAAGCCCAAGGGCGCCAAGACGGCCCCTTAGTTTCACCAGAGCAACTTAGTTGCACCTTTTGGTGGGGGTGGGGCAGCAGGCCAGCACGGTGCCCCTCCATGGGCAAATGCCTAAATTCTTCTACCGGCAGTCTGGCCCTGCAAGGGGGAGACTGGGGAGGGGGGTGGGGTGGCCCTGTTCACTGCCGGAGCGTTGTTCCGGTGAAATGAGGCCTGGATGGAACTATGGTAACAGGAACTATGTTCCTGGGGAAAATGTTTTAAGGGAACAGAGCTCCACCTTTCTAGACCTGCACTTGGCAGTTCAAACCTTTATTAAGAGCACAGCTGTTTGTTGATGTCCTCGCAAAATCATAACAGAAGGGAGTAATAGAATCCAGCCTGATACATGTGCCTTTAATTCTTAGGCCTACTGATTAAAAATTGGCCTCAACATTTAAAGCGATCCAAAGCTATTACTCAACTGAAGCTTTGAGTGATTGATCGACTGACTTAAAGAGTGCATTTCTAACAGCAATGTATTTCTTCTGAAGACTTGGGCTGTGGTCACATGAGCAGTTTGGCACGATATAGTAGTGTTACCTTTGTGGAGTTAAAGAGAATGACTGAATGACAACATCTGCCTTCTGTGCCCCGGTCGTCAGTACCCCATGTTGCCACGCTCTGGAAGCGGAGTAATCAGGCACCAGGGAAAGTCCAGTATTAACGGATGCCAGCACTTCCATTCCGCTTTCCCGGATGTCTGAACTCTCCTGCTGCGAAAGGAACTCGGAAGGAAGTCTGAACCTGCAGATCCGTTTCCACCACGGTGGGTTTTTTTTAAGTTCCTGCCTATAAGTGCATGAGCACATATGCGCATGCACCCACCTGCTTTTAAAAAAAAGGCTGGGCAGTGCACTCCATGGTTGAGGCCTGCAGTAATGTGAATGCTAGTCCACCAGACGAACGCACGGGGAAACTGCCCCAGGGTGTTCTGTCTGGTTGGTCTGCCCTGCAATACTTTTAACCGGTGCAATTAGAGGCACACCCAGTTTGACTGCAGCCTTGGTGGATGGGTTATACTCACGCCTAGGTATTGAAATCACCATGTTTGGGTTTGGAAATTCAGATTAACTGCAGACATACAACAAGTAGCTTGGCTTGTTTGCTTGAGCCTAGGCTTGCCTATTTCTAGGTGGGGCCTGTAGATGTCCTGGAATTGTGAATGACTGTGAATGATATAGCTGTTCTCTAGACTACGGTGATTAGTTGCTCTGGAGAAAATGGCTGATTTGGAATGTGGAATGTGGTACCCCTTTGTAAGCCACCCTGAGCCCGCTTGCGGGGAGGGCGGGGTAAAAATGCCTAAATAAATAAAATAAAATAAAATATGGCATTATACCTCACTGAGCTCCTTCCCCACCACACCCCAGAATCCACCCCCCAAGTACCCAGGAATTTCCCAGGCCCCAACACATGTGCATAACACAGAAAGACTCGATTTAGAATAAAATGAATAATTTGAGTGATTTAAAATCTGTCCCTGGGGGGGGGCAGCTTTTCCTTCTCTGATCCTGCTGGACAGCAAGGAGAACCAGATGTCCACCCCAACCCACTAGACTGTTTTTTTCCAGTTGATTGGAAACTGTATCCATAACTAAGAAATCCTTACTGCTAGAGGTTTCATAATCTAATTGAGGCCTGTCCTATGGATTTTGAATTGACAAGGCTGTCAAAGTTAATCACATAACCTTACAACCCCAAATTACCACCTCTCTGGATCCTGACCCCCTTGTATCAGACACATTGCTAATTTTAGCATTTATTTTATGTGGGCTGCCTTGTTCCCCCCTCCCCCCAAGAAAGCAGCCAACTGTAGAAAGGTATTGACTAAGAAGAATCAATTTGCCTGGGGTCTGCTTCCCATGCCTAATTAATTCAACTCGTGATTGGAACATGTATTTGTCTCTGGGCATAGCTAATTTACACTACCAAATTGTGATTAACTAGTTTTGATTGAAAAGAAGATGAAGGCACATGATGTAACTTGCCTGCTGAAGTGACTTTCACTACAGGATTTTTCCTTCTGGGAGCCTTCCAGAGAGACAAGTGGGGCTTTTTGAAGTATAACAATATTGGTTGTAGAGAAAGCATAACCAAAAGATTAGCACACGTTTGTCTTTCTGGACTAGCAAGTTCAGGTGGCCTACTTCAAGATCTTGAGGTAGATTTTGGAGTGTCCTTAAAGGACAGCAGACTGAAAGATACAGTTTTCATGTACAAGTCCACAAAATATTTGTAGAGAAGGAAAGGTAACATAAGAACATAATAGAAGCCAATGTTGGATCAGGCCAATGGCCCATTTAGTCCAACACTCTGTCACACAGTGGCCAAAAATACCAGGTGCCATCATAGGGTTGCTAAGTCCTACCGGAGCTGCATCGGGGGGAATCCTGGCCATCTCTGAGAGTTACTTGGAATGCGCGCAAGGTGTGCGCGCCATGATGACATCATCCAGAAGTGACATCATCACATTGGGCACGTTGGGGGCAGGACCACTATCATTCGAAGGAAAACCATACCTCGAATGATAAAGCGTCCCCCCACAATGTGCCCGACGCAATGACGTCACCTCCGGGTAACGTCATCACACCAGGCACCTCTCCGCGGTCTCGGCAATTTGGGGGTAGGATTCCCCCTGGCGGCCCGATCCAGGGTGGCGGGAAACAGACCCATTGAGTGGGTGTTTCCCCGCCCCCCTAGGGGACCTGACAACCCTATGCCATCAGGAGGTCCAGCAGTGGGGCCAGGACACTAGAAGCCCTCCCACTGTTGCCGCCCCAATCACCAAGAACACAGTGCATCACTTGCCCCGGCCTGATAGTTCCTATCTATACCTTGTGGCTAATAGCCATTGATGGACTTCTGCTCCACATGCTTATCTAATTCCATCTTGAAGCTGTCCATGCTTGTAGCTGCCGCCACCTCCTGTGGCAGTGAATTCCATGTGTTAATCACTCTTTGGGTGAAGAAGTACTTCCTTTTATCTGTTCTAACCCGACTGCTCAGCAGTTTCATTGAGTGCCCACGAGTTCTTGTATTGTGAGAAAGGGAGAAAAGTACCTCTTTCTCTACCTGCTCTTTCCCATGCATAATCTTATAAACCTCGATCATGTCACCCCTCAGTCGTCGTTTCTCCAAGCTAAAGAGCCCTAAGCGCTTTAACCTTTCCTCATAGGGAAAGTGTTCCAACCCTTTTATCATTTGAGTTGCCCTTTTCTGCACTTTTTCCAAAGCTATAATATCCTTTTTAAGGTGTGTTGACCAGAACTGCACACAGTATTCCAAATGAGGTTGCACCATTGATTTATACAGGGGCATTATGCTGATGCTGGGAAAGATTAGACAGTGTCATAGATGCAACGAGCATGAAATTGAACAAACCTCAGAGGACGGCGGAAGACCGGAAGGCCTGGTGTGATCTGGTCCATGGGGTCGTGAAGAGTCGGACTCGACTGTGCGACTGAACAACAACAACAACAATTATGATACTGGCTGATTTGTTTTCAATGAAAATTGGGGTGCCTCACAATCCTCCCTGGTTCTCACCACCCTGAACAATTTCATGTCATCTGGAAATTTAGCCACCTCACTGCTTACTCCCTCACTTGCTTACTCATTAAAGGTAGAGCAGAACAAGATGTGGATCAAAAGCCCTTTGGCTCTGAAGTCACTGCTTTTGTCCTGTGATTCCTAATGCTCAAAACCCCATGAAGGCACTGGAGACAAAGAGGAGCGAAAGAGCTTATTCTGTACACTAGTTGGTCATCCTCAGAGTTCGGATTGTGAAAAGCAATCCTTGTTTGAAATTAAAGCATCCTTCGGAATAGGCGTCCTCCCTTTTCCTAACAACCCTGTTCACTGTCATCCCTCTCTCCCCCCTCACACAAAGATCCTGCTCATCTTTCCTCCCTTTGTCTACCCCCAATCCCATTCAGTTACATATCTCCACCTTTGAGAGCTGTCTGGCCATTGAATGGTTCTTCTGTGTTTCTTACTATTTTTTAATTTATTTTTTATTTATTATCAAATTTATACCCCACCCTCCCCGCAAAGCAATACCTGTGCAGAGAATGTAATGACATCTTTGAGGGGTAGAATTGAATCCACGATGACCCCAAGGTTTCTTCCCCTCTCATTCCTAGCAAGTTCAGACATCATTGGCATGTACTTAAACTGGGATTTTTTTGTTCCAGTGTGCATCACCATACACTTACCTTCATTGAATTTTGTTTGCCATGTGGTTGCCCACTCATTCATTTTATCTCCTAGAGATTGTCACAGTCAGTCTTGGTTTTCACCATCCTGAATAATTTTGTCTCATTTGCATATTTGGCCACCACGCTGCTTATCCCAGTTCCAAATAATTTATGAACAAATTAAATAGCACCGACCCCAACACTGGTTTTTGTGGGACCCCGTTACTTACTTTTCTCCATTGCAAGAACTGTCCATTTTTTCCTATTCTTTGCTTCCTGTAATTTAACCAGTTTTTGATCCATAACGGGACCCACCCCCTGACTGCTAAGTAGGGCTGCCAAATCCCCCCGGGGGGCAGATTTCCCCCCAACTTTGGAGGCCCGATTTCTGCCCCCGCGGAATCAGGCCCTGGGGGAAACCCCACCCCCATGTGCACATCACAGGAATGTGACGTCATGACGCCGGGCACGCTGGGGGCGGGGCACAGCGATTTGAGGGGAAAACATAGAGTTCCCCCCTCAAATGGCTGTGGCCCCGCCCCCAGCATGCCCGGCGTCATGACGTCACTTTCCTGTGACGTACATGAGGCGCGCGCGCGCACATGCCGGCAGCCTCCACAAAGTCCCCCGCCGGAGAGGTAAGTCGACTTGGCAACCCTACTGCTAAGTGACCCTAAATTCTGGAGTCTTTGGTGAGGTACCTTGTCAACTGTCTTTTGAAAGTGCAAGTATATAATGTCTACAGAGTCACTGTTATCTACATATTAGTTCACTTTCACAAAAAGCCATGCTGACTTCCCCCCCAGCAGGCTTTGTTCCTCTGTGTGCCTAATAATTCTATCTTGGATTACAGTTTCTACAGCCTTATCTTTTCTACCCCCCCCATCACATACACACTGGTCAGAGGTAATTCTTCTCTCTATGTGGACTGTCTTTAAAATGGCTGACTTAGGCTGATGCATAGTGAAGTTATAGTTGTTCTTTAATTGTGGTTTCCTGCTTATTTTTGTTGTTTACACTTTCATTCCTGTTCTGGACTGTAACTTCTCCTAAGTCTTTGAATTAACCTTCCTTTTCTTGCCATATATGCTGTGCATGAATGGCCCCTCAGGATCCATCCAGCATGCATTAAGGGGTATTTCTGCAAGGGAAACGTCACACATCCACCTTTGACAGTGTCAATCACATGCTGGGCTGAAGGAAGAAGGCTGATTCTGGGCACTCTTAAGCTTGTGGATCACTACTTGTTAAGGGTGATATTGTTGTTAGCCTTTCCAGCAAAAACAAGGTTTCCAAGTCCAGCAGCATGTACACACCTATCTGCTGCATCGGGATATTTGTATTAATTAGAGGGAGGTATTGTGCTGAAGCATAATTTCCTTCTACATATGTGCATACTTAAGTAAATGTGTTCTGTTGGTTCTTGCACATCCTAAGGTGTGTCTGTGACAGCAAACTAACATTAAATTTGGGTTCTTTTAGTTTTTTAATCACATACTTTTACAGGATAGGATAGACTCCATATAGAACACTTTGCTTCATATCCTAATAAATCATTACATATTTGCTGTGTTTATCAATAGCAATTATTATTACAGCCTTCTTCCAGACCAGGGCTGCATGTACATGGTGAGCATTTTGCATGCATTGCTGGTGACTGGCAACTGATTGTTCACACAGGAGTTTCTGCACACTTTCCTCCATCAGCCATCATTTTATTTCCAATTTTCCCTTTCATACCACCAAAACGTTTTTTTTTTTAAAAAACTGATAATTGCTGTAGTGTTATAGTATTGCAGTGCTATAACAACTACCTTCTTTAAAACAAAAAAACAAAAAACCAGCTCTCAAAACATCCTGACATGGCAGCCATGAAGGTCTGAACAGAGGGAAATGGTGCCAGTGTGGGCAAGACCTTCTAAAACGAGCATTTTTAAAAATCCAGATGGCATGCTAACTGTTAGATCGCGCTAACAAAGGACTCGTAGAGTGATTCAGCAAGTGATTCAGCTTTATTGAAGTAACGAACAAGCACTCAACTCAGTAAGAAACCAGAACAGAAAACAGTGGGAGCTTATGCTCCTTTTAAACATAACCAGGCTAATGTAGCCACGCCTATTTACAATTAACAACCAATGAGATTGCTTAGTTAAGGACCAATGGGAGTCTTTCCCTCCTAAGGAATGGTATGTTCTGATTGGTCGCTGTTACGAAGCGACCAATAGGAAGTTCGCTCAGAGGAGCCCTGGTATGGCTCGAAGCTTAACATAGGAGCCCTATGAGGTGATTCATGTAAACGTTTCAATACATTACAATTCCTCCCCCCTAAGTTAAGTCATCATCCCAAATGTTTTATTATTTACATACAGACAATCAAACTTTTGTACATCAGTTATTCCCACAATAATTACACTCATAGTCCTTCAGATAAGTCGGCATTTGCCGCGAACGCTGGGACCTGCGGAGCGGTGCAGGCTCCATGGGCATACAAGGTTGTGGGTCAGAGTGGGGTTCACTACAGCTTGGTTCAGGCACAAACTCTACTGGGGTTTCAGCCCCGCACCCAGGGGTCTGCCCTGACTCGGGGACAGTACCAGGCCTTTCGGTACTCACCGCCTGCTCTGGGGGTCTCCACTCAACATCAGGGGATTCAGCCGTCGGAGAGTCAGCGCTGTCCGTAGCCCAACGCCTCCTTAACTGATCTATGTGGCGCCGCCAGATTCGACCGTCAGTCAACTGCACCACATACATGCGAGTACCCACAGAGTCGGATATTACCCCAGGAAGCCATAAGTGACCATTAGCATAATTCCGGGCGAAAACCTTGTCTCCTTTTTCAAACATGCGCACCTTCGGTTGCGGTTCTGTACGCTCGGAGTGATCGTCAGTTAGATCCGGATGTAACCTGTTTAAGCAGGTTGTGAGTCTGCGTCCCATTAATAATTCGGCCGG
>NW_015170275.1:2450843-2489128 GCF_001447785.1 Gekko japonicus | reverse complement strand
CTGGTATGGCTCGAAGCTTAACATAGGAGCCCTATGAGGTGATTCATGTAAACGTTTCAATACATTACACTAACATGTATGGTCTTAAATTCTTTCGGAAAAGATCATACAAAAGCAGTTTTAAGAAATAGCTTGCTGAAGACAGGGAAATCCTGGAAAGTGGAGAAGAAGAGAATGATGTCATGGGGATGCTCTAAAAATAACAGCACTCCAGTCAGTTTGAAACCAAAGGCGGAGAGGGTTATAGGCCCCAGATTCAATGCTGTTGGGAAGCGGATTTATTTCCTGCTTCCCCATGGCATCTTGGTACATTCGTGCACCATCCAGGGTTCAATGTACCATGTGAACAGGGCTCCAGTATCAAACCAAATCAAAAGGAGTCTTGTGGAGCCTTCAAGGCTAACAGGTTTATTGTGGCATGCACTTTGGTGGATTAGATTAAGTGGACTGTAGCCTATGAATGTTTGGGTGCGTTCAGACGCAGCCTTTACAATGGATTCTGTGCAGGTTGCAATCGATGTACCTACCGGCGTTCAGACGGGGAACATCTGTCTTCCCTCTCTATCCATTGTAAAGAGCTTTAAACCGTTGTACTCTGCCACTAGGTCGGAAGTGGTGGTAAACAGAGTGCAACGGTTGTCATCGGTGCACCCAGGCGTCTGATCGCTCTCCTCCGTTACAGAGACACTTCCGTCGGAAGCCTGAGGCTTCCGGCTTTCCCCCGCCATTTTTTTTTTAAAGAGGAAGCGATATGCGCTCAGGTGAAGCTTCGCCCTGAGCGTTTGTTTAAAAAATAAAATAAAAATGCCTTACTTTACCGTCCCGGAGCAGTCCGGGACTACAGCGAGGCCAGGTTGGGTTTTAAACTTTAAAGGTAAGTGCTTACCTTTAAAGTTTAAATGTAAGGGGGGGGTTTGAGCATGCGCAAAAATCGCCATTCTCTGAATGGCTGCCTGTGCGCATGCTCAAACTGTCCTTTAAAAAAAAGGCACACACACGCAGACGCCCGCAGCGTGTGAGCGGGCGTCCACCGGAGGGCTTCGCAAAATGGAGGTGAGTGTGATCGCGTTTCTGCCAGCATAAACTGCACCGGTTCCAGAAAGCCCCCGTCTGAACGCACCCTTTATGTCATATAAATCTGTTACTTCTAAAGTGCCACAGACTTATGGGATATCCATTCTAGAATTTCATGTGGTCGAGGTGCAAACTGCCATCAAGTCAACTTATGGCTACCCTATAGGGTTTTCAAGGCGAGAGGCTATCAGAGGTGGTTTGCCATTGCCAGCCTCTGTGTAGCCATCTCTGGACTTCCTTGGTGGTCTCCCATCCATGTACTATCCAGGGCTGACCCTGCTGCAGTCCCCCCGGGTGAGGTATGGGGGGGGACATGACGAAGCCCCGCCCCCTGCTTCCGGCCGCCCCGCTTCCGGCCCTCATTCAGCCAGGAGGAGGCAGGAGAAGAGGGAGGGTAAGTTGCTTCCTCCCTGCCTCTCCCCACCCTTGCCTGCCTGGGGCCAGGGAGGGCCTTCGCGGGGCTTCCTTGCACTCCTGCCGGCCTTGCAGGTCCACCACCGGGCCCCTCATGGGGCTCGGCAGTGGAGCTGCAAGGCCGGCAGCAGCGGCCGGGACCGTTGGGGACGGGTGTGTGTGGCCTTATGACACACTTCCGGTGATGTCAGGGGTGTGTGGCCTGATGACACACTTCCGGTGATGTCAGGGGTTGTGGCATATGCTAATGAGTTATGCTAATGAGTTCCCCTAACTCTTTTTCTACGAAACGCCCCCTGACCACGTCACTATGCAGAGCATGTTTCCTAATGGAAGTTAGATGAAAATCCCATGGTTACCACCTAGCCTAGCTGTTGCTGATGCTTCACAAGATGAATCTATAGGTCAGAGAAATTCTTCTGCTTGCTGCTCTTGACCTTGCAGCCATACTATGGTCGTAAAAGCTCTCCTGAACTCCAGCCTTTTCTTCTTGAATATCATGGGGGGGGAAAGCTTATCTGTCCATTGAGATCACTTGAACTGAGACACCAGAAACTCTAAACTGGCCCTGAGGTCCATGTCCACCCAGTTTTCACATTAATATTCATCACAGAGAAACAAGTGTGCGTGCAAACATGGGTGTGTGTGTGAGAAGCTTGTAAATCAGTCTGTGTAGGACATGCTCATCCCACCCTGGCTCCAAGGAGCTCAGAGCAATATGTATGGTTCTCCCCACCTCCATTTTAGCCTCACAACAACCCTGTGAAGTGGATTAGGCAGAGAAAGAGAGACTCTGCCCCAAAGTCACCCAGCAAGCTTCATCCTACAGTAAGGATCTCTGAAATCCTCTTCTGACTATCTAACCACTGCTAGCTCTAACCAGTATACTGCATAGGTTTATAGCTCCATTGTGGGGGCTTTGTCACCCACACAGGAACTAGCCAGTTTATTAGTAGATTTAGTGATTATTTCTTCCTCTCTGGCCATTTATACTAAGGACAAATCTGATTGGCAGTGAGATGACATCACATTCGCTATGTGATTCCTGGGTGCTATAATGGCTCAAGGAGTGCGAACATAGAAAACAGGTATTTAAGTATTAGCAGATGGGAACTGTGGATTGCTGCAACTTGCATTTTTTGGCATTGTCTCAAAAGTGGCTGAGTGTGAAAATTTAGCATAGCCCTAATTCAAGGCTTTGGTATGAATTTAACTTTGGTGACATGTTGCCTTAGAGAACCAGGCATAACACAAAATTTCTGCAGATCTCCTATTACGTGTTCAGGGAAATAATCTTCATCTAGGATCCACCTGCTTGTTTAGATAATAGTTGAGAAACTGAGGATTTAAATCCCACCCATTACTATCTTCACAGGGCTAGAGTACAGCAGCAACTACATTATGGCCCATCCGTTTTCACATCATAGTCCCCCTCCTCCGCTCTGGAGAGACCGAGACAGCACAGTGATTCATCTTATGAGGGCATGCACTCGTATGAGTTGTACTGAGGCTGTCCATTTTTTTGACTGTGGTGATTTTCGCAATTTATTATTCACATTGGTTTTCCCCATGAGTTTTCCTTCAAAAAACCCATAATTAAAGAAATTGTGATAATTTGTTTTGGCTTCCATTGTTTTAAAATGTATTACCCATTGTATATCCTTATTGCTTTGCATCATTTTCTGCGAAAGAAGCTTGAAAGGCGTGAGAATTTTCAAGTCTCATTCCTGCAACTCCATACCATGATTTGCCATTCCATTGCGGAGCTCTTGCGCAAGCAGAATTCCCTTCAGTAAAGGCCAGGGGTCGTTTCGTAGAAAAAGAGCTAGGGGAACTCATTAGCATAACTCATTAGCATATGCCACACCCCCTGACATCAGGGGCCCGGCGGTGGACCTGCAAGGCCGGCGGGAGTGCGAGGAAGCCCCGCCAAGGCCCTCCCTGGCCCCAGGCAGGCAGGGGTGGGGAGAGGCGGGGAGGAAGCAACTTACCCTCCCTCTTCTCCTGCCTCCTCCTGGCTGAATGAGGGCTGGAAGCGGGGCGGCCGGAAGCAGGGGGCGGGGCTTCATTATGTGCCCCGCCCCCCATACCTCACCCTGGGGAACTGCGATCCCCCGCGATCCCCCCCGAAATGACCTCTGGTAAAGGCCCTTCGGGTGTTCATCCCTTTGTGTGTACGGAGCTGTTTTATTTTGTTGTCTGGAAACCTATGTGTGCATTGGAGTCTTTCGCATACCCAAAAATTGTTATCTCAGGGAGATTATTCATAGTTTGTAAAGGGATAGGTAAGAAATTGGGCCAAGCAGGCAAAAGACAAGATGGTGGAAGATCTGTGATGTTTCCCAGCATTATTTAAAAGCAAAACTACTGATGTAGAAGAGTAGTTTAGGGAAGAGTAGTTTAAACTCTACCTTCCCCACATGGTTTAGCTAATGGAAGCTGATACAAAGCTGCCAATGTTGTTATCTCATTAAAGGGGGGGGGGAGCAATACTAGAAGCTTATCATTTTCCTTAAAGGGGCTAACTACAGGGAATGGGGGATACACTTTGACATCCCTCACACTGCAATATGTTGTGTTGAATGAGTGACTGCATGATTCATTTTAGCACCTTTTACCATTCATTGCCACAACTTGCAATTTCTATAACTGTCATTTTTTTCTCTTCCCCATGCGGTCCTGTCTGTCCTGTGCAGCCACACTGGCCTTGTCACCTGCTGAGGTAGGTGCTTCAGTCTTATCTGAATGCTCTCCTGATGCCTTTTGAACTTTTCCCTGTATTGTGCTGAGTTCTCCACCATTCACCAAAGAGAATGGGAGAACATCAGTTTGTAGAACTGGTATTTATGCTTTCAGGTTGTTCAGCCATAGGGTAAGTTCTGGTATTTTAAAAACAGAAATATTTAACAACACATCCCACGAGTGTTCACACAGCACCAGAATGCATCCTCCTATCAAATAGCTGCTTTAAACAAACATATTTCCCAAAATGTCAATACACCAGTATGGTATAAACTTGAGAGAGACATTGTACAAAATAGATCCTGCATCCAGAGAGATACATGTTCATCATTGCTTTTCTTCAGCAAGTACCCCTGTGGACCTCCACTGAGTTTAGAAAGCTGTCTGGGGATTGGGTATAAAGCTTTTTGAATTGCTGCCAATATGTGTGCTGTTCCACCCCCAGTTTTCCTTCTGGGTGTGCTACTTAAGTATAATTCCAGATATTTGCATAGAGTGATTCTGCTTGTAATAATAATAATAACTAAAGGGCTTTTATAATCTTGAACCTTATTTTACATTGCCTAATTGTTTCATTGGACACTACAGACACTACAGAAATATGAATTATTTCTTACCAAAAGTTGTATCTGGAGTATGTATGTCCCTTCCCCCCCCACCAAGCTGCTACAGTCAAGCTGATACCTGTGAAACCCCAGCCTGTGTCATACTCTGTACTGCTATGAAGTTGTGCGTGTCCAGGCCCAATGTTCCCTCTAAGCTGTGGAATCTTGTGAGCAAAAATTTTACTTTGTGAGCTATGGGCATTAAAGTTGTGAGCGAGCGATTTGGCTGCTGCATAAATTAGTTTGTTCTGGAGCCCTCCTTCCTGAGCTAAGACAAAAATGTGTGAGCCAGAGGCTAAAAAACTGTGAGCTAGCTCACACTAGCTCAGCTTAGAGGGAACACTGGTGTCCACCCACAATATCACCTTCCCAATGATAAAAGTTGTTCCTTTCCCACAAAACCTTCCCATGGAGGTGAACTCTGTGGGCTTTTGCCCGTTCGTTACTGCTCTCTATTGTGAAATAATCAGAGTCCAACTAATGCTAATTTCTCCAACACCCTGCTTAACATGTTGTTCTTCCTCTCACTTTTGAAAGTATCTATTGTTTAAAAAAAAACACGAGGAGTTTTAGACTTGCCCACATAAACTGCTGTGCAGTCTCTTCTTATGCTCTGGTATTTACAGTGGCATTGGTTATTTAAGCAAGAGCAGAGAAGAAGCTTGGGGGAGCCCCTGTCTCTAATGACTAATCCTATGATATTCCATGCTACCTACTTATGGACTATCCATGAAATTTAGGAAATAATAGTGCTTTTAAGATTTGGAGAATTCTAACATATCAGCCACAGCTATATTTATTGCTAAGCCAAACCTTGTCACAGCATAAAACAATCAAACACAAAATAACACGAAAATTAGAAAACCAATTGACACATGTTGGGGAATGGTACAATAAATCATTTTTACAATTAATCATTATTAATATCTCTAACGGGAAAAATAGCCCATGCTAATTATAAAAAACAAAAACAAAAAAGGACACCCACGTACAAGACAGGTGTTTTGACATATCTAAGGATCTCCCTTGATATGAAGAAATAGTTCATAATTTTTTTAAAACATTCCCGTGTGAAAATTGAGCATGCTCATGGAACTGTGAGAGCAGCTGAAAAAATAAAAAATGTGTGGTGGGGTAGAAATTGGCCTGCTTGAACCTGGATCAAGTATGATATCCCAGAGGAAAAGGGTATTGAGTTAGAATGGGATGCTTCCTTTGATTCTAATTGATTATATACACACAGGATTTCTTAAGCGGAGAAGGGGAAAGAGCCCCTAATACCATAAGTATCCTGGGACAGGGTGCAAATATGATTAATGGATGTGTCCTGTTTAGCACAGGGTGGGTGAGATAAAAATATACCCCTTCCTGCAGTGAATTGCTGTAGTTTTGGACTGCTGAGGCAATGGACTAGGGAGCAGTGCCTACTCTTGTAAGCCCCAGAGTCAGCAGTTTTGCACTTTCAAGAAAGAATCTGTGACTGGGTCTCCCACTGTTTTAAAACTGACTGCCCCCTTCCTGGATCCAAACTGGGACCATGATTGGGGGACGAATGGAGGATTAATGCTTTTCCCCTGAACGATTTGCACAATTTCTGTTGTTCCTGGGCTACTTTCCCCTCATATTTGCCTCATATTTGTGTGGCAAATACAAGCCCTGGGGTGGGTCGAGATGGTAAAAAAGTGCATAATGGCTGTAGTCTGAAGTAGAAGAAGAATAGTTGGTTTTTATACCCCACTTTCTTCTCCCCTAATGAGTCACAAAGAGGCTTACAATCGCCTTCCCTCTCTCTCCCCATAACAGGCACTTTGTGAGGTAGGTGGGGCTGAGAGAGTTCTGAGAGAACTGTGAATGGCCCAGGGTCGCCCAGCAGGCTTCAGGTGGAGGACTGGGGAATCAAACCCAGTTGTCCAGATTAGAGTCTGCCGCTCTTAACCACTACACCACACTGGCTGTCTGCCATGGATATTTGAAGTTGATGAAACAGCAGGAAATCAGGAAATATACTCCATTATTAGACTTGCTAACCTCCAGGTAGGGCTTGGAGATCTACAGGAATTACAACTGATCTCAGGACTACAGAGATCACTTCCCCTGGAGAATATGGCAGCTTTGGAAGGTGGACCCCACAGCTTTATGCTCTGCTGAGGTCCCTCCTCTCCCTAAACCCCGCCCTCCTAGAGTTGCCAGGTTCCTCCTGGCCCCCAGGAGGGGACGGGGGGGGGGGTAGGGTTGCCAGCTCCAGGTTGGGAAACTCCTGGATCTTTGGGGATGGAGCCTGAGGAGGACGGGCACCTACATGGGGTACAGTGCCATAGTGCCCACCCTCTAAAGCAGCCATTTTCTCCGGGGGCACTGATCTCTGCAGTCTGGAGATGAGCATTAATTCTGGGAGAGGCTGGCATCCCTACTCCCTCCCCAGTCTCCACCATCCAATCTCCAGGAATTTCCCAACTCAGAGTTGGCAACCCTAATTGCTGGGTCCTATTAAACACTCAACTACTCTACTAGAGTATTATTAATTCCAGCATGAGCTGGGATTGAATCCAGCCACAACTCTTTTTGCTGCTTTTAGCTAAAACTGATCAAGAAGTCTGGATTGCCCTCTTCCATGCCTTTATTAGGACTTAAGCATGAAGACTATTCTTGGGCTTGCTTCCAGTATCCTCCACATCAATAATGTGGACAATGATGATGCAGTTTGAACTGTGATTTGCGTCTGTGCCAAGCGCTGCTCTGTAAATGGTGTTTTGTATCTGTTTACCTTGGAGCCCTACACAATGAGTAGGGACCAATAAAAACAGGAGTCTATCAGTTTGTTGAATGCCAGAGTGATGGTGTCTTCTGTATGCTGTTAGGATGACAGACTGGAACACTGGCACAGTAAAGCCTGCAAGTGTGATTGCCAGGGAAGTCCCAACTCAGTATGGTCCACTGGAACAAACAGTCTGCAGTGCATGCCAGGTACGCCGTGTTATTTGTTTGGCCTTTGCTTATAGCGTTGGATCCTGTGGTCTCTTTCTGCTTGCACAATGACATTTCCGCAGGTGGAGGTCAGGGATTGCTGATTCCCCCTCCAACTGCAGACCCCATCACTACTACAGGAAGTCTTTTGAACCCTGGGGGCAGCATTTCTGGGGGTGATGCTACCAAAGTAGAAGGAAGCTGGGAATGTTCATATATGGTAGGATCTAACCCATAGTTGATCGCTTACTTTACAAACCCTAATCCCAAATTATTATATCCTCCTTAGTGCTGATCACTTGGAACCGGGTTGAGTTTAGGCACAGATGAAGTGAAGAGGCAGCCATCAAAGGCACTACTCTTGTGTCCGTGGGGCCTGCCACGGTGTACTCATAAGAACATTCTTGCTTGCTCTTAAAGGTTGTGATGGAGCATAGCTTCTTGGCCGAGACCATTTCAGGTCTTTCGAATTCTCACCATCACTCTGAATTGAGCATGAAGGCTATTGAGTGTGATATTCCTAGCGATGCTCACATTACGGCTTGGCATCCTTCTTAGTAATGTAGCTTTTTGTAGTTTAGGAAGCAGATATCGCTTGACTCAGAAAGGCATCAAATAAGAAGAGTGGGATGGATTGATACAGGTTTTTATAATGTCATTAATTAGTTGGAATGAAATTAATAGAGATGGTGGTAACAGTAGAAAACTATTAAAGGAGAAAGAAGTTTCATGACCATTTTATTTTCCCAGATGTGCTAGGCATGCATCTTCAGTTTCAGAATTCACTTGGAATGGACATGAAGGAGGAAAACTTTACAGATAGCCCCCTGATGTTAAAGCTAATTGCATTATTTGAACGTCTTAATTTAAACAGAGTAGGAATTATTTTTTTAATGCCCATGGTTGCAATTTCCTTCATCTTACAGTATAGACAAAAATGAGCAGTAGCGGTAGCCAAGTAGGATCTTCACCTCAGATGCTGGGAGAAACGTTGTATGGGTTGTACAAGGTTTCCTAGAGAGGAAAGGCATACAGAACTTGCCTAGCACATATGTAGTTTCTTAAGGTCAGTGGTAACCGCATTAAATAATTTAACTGACTTGACCTGGCAGTCTCCAGACATATGTTTAGTAATCCCTTGTCTATAACACTTCTCTAAAACAGGTGGCCTCTTAAGTACATTATGCTTCTGTTACAGTGATTAATGTTACTAAAAATAAAATTTCTTGTACATATCTGAGCCTGCCACAAAGTGGCGCTGCTCAGTTTACATTGTTGTAACACTTTTATGCATGTGATCACTGCGGTTTCCATGATGGAACCTCCGCCTGCTTCTTCATGCAGGTTTCCCCCCCCCCTTGGCTTCCAAACTGCAGCACGTGCTGCTGCATTCACAGTGATGATGGATGCACAGTGGAGAACCCTCACTATATGGAAGCAGCCTCCATCATCCAAAATGTACCTCTATGATCAAAGAAAACTCAGCAGTTGCATAATGTCTAAGTGGAAGTGGCAAGGTACATAACTGCAGCCTCTCGTATTCCCATGTGACATGGTCTCCAGCCTGTTTTTACCATCACTGTAATCATTACATCATTACATTTTGCAAGAAAACTGGTTTGCTTGTAGCAGAATCCTGCTTCCCACTGTTTGCAGATGTCTCCATTCATGTTGATCGCAAGAGTGGATTCCCACAAGTTGCAAGGGTCTACAGTATTTAAGGATCAGTTGTTGTTTTTTTGGTCTCCCACTATATGTGTTGGTATAGCAAAAGTCTTGCCAGTTACTGCTGCTGGTAATGGTCACTACTTACCTTGAATACACAGGAGCTTTGCACAGAAACACAGTGTGTGTAGTTTAGTACTTCTTGCACTGTTTGGGCATTTGGCTCCACTGTTTACATTTTTTCCTCTTTACCTGTCTGTATCTGCCAACATACATCTGATGAAGTGACTCTAGTCCATGAAAACCAATGCCAAAATAAGTCTTGTGATCTTTAAGGTGCCACAAAAGTCTTTGTTGTTTTCACTCTTAAGATACATCATTGATAACATTGAAATAAAGTTTGAGTCCAGTGGCACCTTTAAGACCAACAAAGTTTTGTTCAAGGTATAAGGTCATTGATAATGTTGTTCCTTTTTTGGAATAGTTTATATTGGTTACATCACTGAAGCTTTAGATAGAATCAAAGGGACAAAAGGAAGTAAAACAGAGTACTAGGTATGAAATCCAAAACAAAAATGCTTTGGGGAAGGAGTAGTGATGAATGATAACTAAATTCTTGTATTACATGTGCTCATAATTTAGACAGAGCAATATCATGTAATGGGTTTATTGTTTTCAAATATGTATGCACATATAACTCAGATAAAGTCCCTCCATATTTTAAAGGAGCTCAGCAAACAAACTAGGATAGAAATAATAACAAATATATCAGTCTAGAACATTCTGGGTTGAATGCAAAGGTTGTTGTCCTCAAGTGAAAGGAGGGGATATTTTGGCTCATTTCTGCTCCACTGCAGATATCTGCCGCCATGTTTCCTTGAGGGTTCCCTGTCCTCCTGGAGTTGCATTTCACAGAACCCAGTGGCCTGCAGTGCAAGTGAAGGAATCCTCAAGAATTGCCCCCTTTCCAGTGGCAGAAAGTGACCTTTGGATTCAACTCTTTGGTTTGGGTTTCCAGCATATATGAAAATAAACATTATTAAATTTTAACCCTCTATACACAACACCCTCTTTCCAAGTTCCCTTCCCCTTTATAAACGATTAAACTTTACCAAAACGGCAAAACCTACAACAACTCCAAGAGAAAACAAACTTAATTCCATGAATGCTTCCTCCTGTTAGTAAAAGGAAGTCTGCTTTTTTTCTGTTCTATCTTTTGTAATGGCTGTTTAGACGACTTTTAGGAGACAGTGATGAGTTTTTTGGGGCTCAGTCAGTCTTCTGATAAGTGGCATGTATTTCTGTTACAGAATGTCCCTATCACAAGCCACTTGGTTTTGAGTCTGGATCTGTTACTTCAGATCAGATAAGCTGTGCCAATCCAGAACAGTACACAGGATGGTATACGTCATGGACTGCTAACAAAGCCCGGCTTAATGGACAAGGCTTTGGGTAAGTTGAGAGATATCCTATCTTCACTCTTCTTATTTTTTATATCAAGTACTGCAAAATATTGAGTCAAGGTGTGAAGTTCCAACAAACAAAATGTCTGAGTAGTTGTGCCACTGCCAAATTGCCCACAACGGGCTGGCATGTAGTATTCTATAGTTGGCTTCTTTTGCATAGCCCCAGTTATTATCTTCCTATTCCCACCCTGGGTTCTCTTTTTTGGTGTTATGAGGAGTGTAGCAGAATTCTGAAGTTTTAAGAGCATGACGTATAGATAGAGGACAACAACATGATATCTATAGTTCGTTGCACAGTAGGTATAACTTGGACTCTGGCAGATATGATAGAGAATTGTGAAGAGGTGGAAATTTCTGTTCTTCATCAACATTCACCTGATCCACTGCATTTTTCTCCTGAACCTGTTACAGGTGTGCCTGGCTCTCAAAATTTCAAGACTCTAACCAGTGGCTGCAAATTGACCTGAAGGAAATCAAAGTTATTTCAGGGATACTCACACAAGGAAGGTGTGATGCAGATGAATGGATGACAAAATACAGTGTTCAGTACAGGACTGATGAGAATCTGAACTGGGTGTATTACAAGGACCAGACAGGAAACAACCGGGTCAGTATGAGATATATTTTGTGATGATTACACTAATTTGGCAGCCATTCTCAAATAGAGTGAACTCAGTGTCAAGACAAGTGACATTTTTCAGATAAAATCCAAGTATTCAATGGGTTGGATCCTAACTAAATAAGCAGTTTTTACTGATTCCTCCTTCCCACTGCAGACATCCATCATATCATTCATCAAGGTCCTGTATCCTCCGGGAGCAGCATTTCATCAAGATCAGTGGGCGTGGGGTGAGGGGCAGGAAAGTTCCATTCTGCCACTGGGAATCTTAGTCTGGATCCAACCTATTGACCCAGCTACAATACTGGTAATCAAATTTGATGCAAACTCCATACCACTATGTAAAGCACTTGTACCTTGATCCAGCAAGGAAAATACATGAACCATCTTCTGTATATGTAGACAATGCAGCCAATGCATGTGCTGATTGTAAACCAAGGAACCAATCCATAGATTTGTAGTAAAACCCCTGAGACATACCATTTAGATTGTGTTTATGGACTTCAGAAAACCGTTGGAGGGCTGACCTAATGATACCTTCTTGTTTGTTCTGCTGCTAGACTCTCATTGAAGGGGGAATGGTAAAACGTGATTTGTGTATAGAAGATCACAGACACAATCTCTAGCATCCCTAGTTGAAGAGATTTCTACCAGCAGAACTGCAAAAGGCCTCAACCTGAGGCACTGGCAACCCCCTACTATATGGGGTATCAAATGGTTGTATCCATTATAAGGCAGTGTTAGAGGCCCAAATTAGATGTTATGGCAGCCACAGATTGGATCCATGAGTGCTGGTGCCATTTTAGAGAAGAATTTGGCTATTTTAATGCCAGTTTGTTCTCTAAAATGCTGTTGGCTATTTTAATGCCAGTTTGTTCTCTAAAATGCTGTTGGCTGCCATGGTTCAGAACTGTGGCTGCCATAACACCTAGTTTGTATGTACGGCATACAGTCCTCTGTCTCCATATATCATTTCAAAACGTTGTGTTTGTAGTGAATCTGTTATACTGGAGCAGTTTCCTGTGCCATCTGAATGATGACAATTAACAGGAAGAATAACCTGAAAATCTTTTGAGTTAAATATTTTACACCATTTTAAAACTTATAACTTTATGGCCTTTACTGTTCACTTATGTTATTGGGTACTTTCTATGGTTAACTAGAAATAGGGCATTTGGAGGTGAAATTACTCACCCCTACAAGCTTGCTATTGTATTAACATAATTTAGTTGTGGAAAGGTGGGTTTACCTCCCTTGGCAGAATTTAGTAACATGTACCATGTAATTGGAAGCAATTTGTTTCTAGTGACTGAGACCATCAGCAGCTTTGCTTGGCAAATTAGGCACACAAAGTAATTTCAATCAGTCTATTTGTTTCCAAGTTACTGAATGTAAAATTAAAGGAAGGTGAAGACCTTGATCTTTTCTCAGTCTTCTATAAGCTAATTCTCTCTCTCCCCCCTCCAATTTGGCTTTCTTTAGGTTTTCTATGGGAACTCAGACAGATCGTCCTCTGTGCAGAACCTTCTGCGCCCCCCAATTGTCTCTCGCTACATTCGATTGATACCACTTGGTTGGCACGTTCGCATTGCCATCAGGATGGAGTTGCTCGAGTGCATGAATAAGTGTGGTTGATGTGGAACCGACAGCACCCCATGACACTGTAAGGGACATGATGGGAAGCATTAAAAAGATTATAGAAACACACAATGAATAACTTGTGTAGGCTCTTCCTGTATGTAGGATAGGTTCTCAATGTACTGTAGAAATTATAAGCATTATACAGCCACCTTCTGCTGTGATTTATATGATTGGCAGCTTTGGCAGGTTTAATGAAGTTTTTCCAACTAAAAATAAAACTGAGGTGGAAGCAGGACCCAGAAACTTTTCTGAAACAATGGTCAATGTTGCATGAAATCTTCCCCCCCTCCCTACCCCCTTTTTGGGCTCATGGTATTTTTACAAGGGTGTTTGTTTAATATTTCCCAAGGTTTCATGAAAGCAGAAAATTACCTGTGCCAGAAATAGAAATCCTTTGTGCTCCAGTAAATATTTTTCCCCTATGAGGTGTTGTCAGTCCTTACTCTACCCATCAGCCTTTGCTGATGAGAGTAGAGCTGTACCATAATTCATATCTCAGTTCTTTGAGAGATGTTGTTTTCCTGTGGTTAAGGGTCCCTGTACCCCCAGTGCTTAAAAAAGCCAAACGGAATCATCTTTCAGGAATTTTCCATTCTTCTTTCGGAATCCTCCTCCCATTGTAATATTACTGCCTTTTGCAGAGGATATTCCCATTGCAAAGGAGAATTTACATCTCAGTGGAGTTGCTACTTTGCAAAACTGATAGTGTATGAGAGAACCTCACATGGATAGACTAGTACTAGGGCTTTGATTACATTTGGATCAGTATATAAATCTGTGTTGAAAAATCTCTGGTTTTAGCTATTATTAAAATGGTAAAGAACTCATAATATATGGAATACTGTCTTGTATTTTTTAAAGCTATGTATAGGCCCTCCACAACCCTGGTTGGAATGGGGGATCTCCTGCCCTGAGCTCCCATTGCCGACCACTGCTCCAAGTGGCGGCAGGGGACTATTTTTTAAAAAGTCACCATTGTTGTGAGCGTGATGATGTCACTGTGAAGGAAAACCCAGAAGAAACAGCAGTGGCTTTAGAAATTGCTGGAAACTCTATGGTTTAGAACATAAGAAGAGCTCTGCTGGATCAGACCAATGGTCCATCTAGTCCAGCATCCTGCCTCACACAGTGGCCAACCAGTTCCTCTGGACAGCAAACAACAGGGCATAGAGGCCCAGTCCTTCCCTTGATGTTGCCTCCTGGCTCTGGGATTCTGAGGTTTAATGCCTCTGAATGTGGAGGTTCTCTTCAGTCCCCATGGCTAGTAGCCATTGATAGACATATCCTTCATGAATCTATCTGATCCCCCTTTCAAGCTGCTTATTCCTATGGCCATCACTACATTCTCTGGCAGCAAATTCCACATTTTAATTGCTCTCTGAATGAAGTAGTATTTCCTTTTGCCCGTCCTGAATTTACTGCCCATCAGTTCCACCGGGTGTCCTCGAGCTCTAGTATTTTGAGAGAGGGAGAAAAATTTCTCTTTGTCAACTCTCTCCACCCCATGCATAATTTTATAAACTGCTATCATGTCCCTCCTTAGTCATCTCTTTTCTGAACTGAGAAGTCCCAGACTCTTCAGCCTTTTCTCAAAGGGAAGGTGCTCCAACCCCCAAATCATCTTGGTTGCCCTACTCTGCACTTTTTCCAGCTCTTCAGTGTCCTTTTTGAGATACAGGGACCAAACCTGTACACAGTATTTCAAATGAGGCTACACCATAGAGCTATACGGGGCAGTACAGTATTGGCTGCTTAAGTCTGAATCCCTTTCCTAATAATACCTAACGTAGCGTTTGCCTTTTTCATTGCTGCAACACACTGGGTTGATACTTTCATTGAGCTATCCACTACAACCCTGAGATCTTTTCCCCTTTCAGTCTCAGCAAGTTCAGACCCCATTAGCCTATACTTTTCCTCCCAATGTACATCACTTTTCCTCCCAATGTACATCACTTTACACTTACCAACACTGAACTTCATTTGCCACATTGTCACCCACTCACACAGTTTGTGGAGGTCTTCACAGTCAGCCTTGGTTTTCACCATCCTGAATAATTTGGTGTTATCTGCAAACCTGGCCACTACACTACCCACTTCCCAGTTCCAGATCACTTGTGAATAAATTAAATGTAGTAATTGTTATTATAAGTTGATAATAGAAGTATCCTTTTCTTTCTTCTCTTTCTTACCGCTCCAATAGTTCAGATTGCTTCCTAATGTTTCTATTAAGTTTACGCCAAGTCTGTTATCTTTCTACTGAAAACATATTCGGAAGTGTGATGAGTAATGTATTGTAATTCTTTGAACATGTTATAACGTTGTACATACTCAGGAACTATTTACAGGATGTGAATGTAATTGGAAGATTAATTGTTCACTGTTTGAAGTGTTAGAATTGTTAAAAATTGGGGGGGGGGAAGGGGAAAAAAAGGATAGAATGGGGGAAAAAATTAAATTAAATAGTACAGTCTCAATATTGATCCTTGTGGAACCCCACTGCTTAATTCCCTGCACTGTGAGAACTGTCCATTGATTCCTACTCTTTTTCTTCCTGTCATTTAATCAGTTTTCAATCCATAAGAGAACCTGTTCTCTTATCCCGTGACAGCTAAGTTTACTCAGGAATGTTTGGTGAGGTACCTTGTCAAAAGCCTTTCGAAAAGTATATACTGTCTGCCAGGTCACTGTTATCTTTAAGGGTCCCTGTACCCCCAGTGCTTAAAAAAGCCAAACGGAATCATCTTTCAGGAATTTTCCATTCTTCTTTCGGAATCCTCCTCCCATTGTAATATTACTGCCTTTTGCAGAGGATATTCCCATTGCAAAGGAGAATTTACATCTCAGTGGAGTTGCTACTTTGCAAAACTGATAGTGTATGAGAGAACCTCACATGGATAGACTAGTACTAGGGCTTTGATTACATTTGGATCAGTATATAAATCTGTGTTGAAAAATCTCTGGTTTTAGCTATTATTAAAATGGTAAAGAACTCATAATATATGGAATACTGTCTTGTATTTTTTAAAGCTATGTATAGGCCCTCCACAACCCTGGTTGGAATGGGGGATCTCCTGCCCTGAGCTCCCATTGCCGACCACTGCTCCAAGTGGCGGCAGGGGACTATTTTTTAAAAAGTCACCATTGTTGTGAGCGTGATGATGTCACTGTGAAGGAAAACCCAGAAGAAACAGCAGTGGCTTTAGAAATTGCTGGAAACTCTATGGTTTAGAACATAAGAAGAGCTCTGCTGGATCAGACCAATGGTCCATCTAGTCCAGCATCCTGCCTCACACAGTGGCCAACCAGTTCCTCTGGACAGCAAACAACAGGGCATAGAGGCCCAGTCCTTCCCTTGATGTTGCCTCCTGGCTCTGGGATTCTGAGGTTTAATGCCTCTGAATGTGGAGGTTCTCTTCAGTCCCCATGGCTAGTAGCCATTGATAGACATATCCTTCATGAATCTATCTGATCCCCCTTTCAAGCTGCTTATTCCTATGGCCATCACTACATTCTCTGGCAGCAAATTCCACATTTTAATTGCTCTCTGAATGAAGTAGTATTTCCTTTTGCCCGTCCTGAATTTACTGCCCATCAGTTCCACCGGGTGTCCTCGAGCTCTAGTATTTTGAGAGAGGGAGAAAAATTTCTCTTTGTCAACTCTCTCCACCCCATGCATAATTTTATAAACTGCTATCATGTCCCTCCTTAGTCATCTCTTTTCTGAACTGAGAAGTCCCAGACTCTTCAGCCTTTTCTCAAAGGGAAGGTGCTCCAACCCCCAAATCATCTTGGTTGCCCTACTCTGCACTTTTTCCAGCTCTTCAGTGTCCTTTTTGAGATACAGGGACCAAACCTGTACACAGTATTTCAAATGAGGCTACACCATAGAGCTATACGGGGCAGTACAGTATTGGCTGCTTAAGTCTGAATCCCTTTCCTAATAATACCTAACGTAGCGTTTGCCTTTTTCATTGCTGCAACACACTGGGTTGATACTTTCATTGAGCTATCCACTACAACCCTGAGATCTTTTCCCCTTTCAGTCTCAGCAAGTTCAGACCCCATTAGCCTATACTTTTCCTCCCAATGTACATCACTTTTCCTCCCAATGTACATCACTTTACACTTACCAACACTGAACTTCATTTGCCACATTGTCACCCACTCACACAGTTTGTGGAGGTCTTCAAAGTCAGCCTTGGTTTTCACCATCCTGAATAATTTGGTGTTATCTGCAAACCTGGCCACTACACTACCCACTTCCCAGTTCCAGATCACTTGTGAATAAATTAAATGTAGTAATTGTTATTATAAGTTGATAATAGAAGTATCCTTTTCTTTCTTCTCTTTCTTACCGCTCCAATAGTTCAGATTGCTTCCTAATGTTTCTATTAAGTTTACGCCAAGTCTGTTATCTTTCTACTGAAAACATATTCGGAAGTGTGATGAGTAATGTATTGTAATTCTTTGAACATGTTATAACGTTGTACATACTCAGGAACTATTTACAGGATGTGAATGTAATTGGAAGATTAATTGTTCACTGTTTGAAGTGTTAGAATTGTTAAAAATTGGGGGGGGGGAAGGGGAAAAAAAGGATAGAATGGGGGAAAAAATTAAATTAAATAGTACAGTCTCAATATTGATCCTTGTGGAACCCCACTGCTTAATTCCCTGCACTGTGAGAACTGTCCATTGATTCCTACTCTTTTTCTTCCTGTCATTTAATCAGTTTTCAATCCATAAGAGAACCTGTTCTCTTATCCCGTGACAGCTAAGTTTACTCAGGAATGTTTGGTGAGGTACCTTGTCAAAAGCCTTTCGAAAAGTATATACTGTCTGCCAGGTCACTGTTATCTACATGCTTGTTTACTTTCTCAAAGAACTCCAAAAGGTTGGTGAGGCAAGATTTCCCTTTGCAGAAGCCAGGCTGATTTTCCCTCAGCAAGCTTTGTCCCTCTATGTGCCTAACAATTCTATCTTTGATTACAGCTTCTACTAATTTGCCTGGGCTAGACATTAGGCTGACAGGCATGTAATTTCCTGGTTCCCCTCTGGATCCCTTTTTAAAAATTGGTGTCACATTTGCTATTCTCCAGTCTTCTGGTACAGCGGCTGAATTTAGTGATAGGTTACATATATGAATTGGTGGATCAACAATCTCACATCTGAGTTCCTTAAGAACTCTCGGGTGTATGCCATCAGGACCTGGAGACTTACTGGTTTTTAATTTTACCATTAGGTCTAGAATTTAATCTCTGGTCACCTCAATTTGGCTCAGACTCCCTTCCTGAAAATAGGAGCTATGGCATGGATACGTGCCCCACTTTTTCCACAGTGAACACAGAAGCAAAAAATCCATTGAGCTTCTCTGCCCTCTCCCCATTTACATTTCTTGCTCGAAAGCCAGTCGAATCCGACTCTAGGGTTGCGGTGCTCATCTCCGTTTCAAAGCCGAAGAGCCAGCGCTGTCCGAAGACGTTTCCATGGTCATGTGGCTGGGATGACTAAACACCAAGGCACACGGAACGCTGTTACCTTCCCACCGAAGTGGTACCTATTTATCTACTTGCAATTTCTTGCTTTCGAACTGCTAGATTGGCAGGAGCTGGAACTAGAGACAGGAGCTCACCCTGTCTTGCGGCACCTGGGTCTTGAACCGCTGAACTACTGACCTTCCACAGCCTGCAGTTCAGCGTCTTAACCACTTGAGCCACCGCAGCTCCCCATCTTTAGCAATCCCTTTATTCTTTTGTCGTCCAAAGGCCCACTGCATCTTTGGCTTGTTTCCTGCTCCAGATATATTTTAAAAAATGTTTGTTTGTCTTGGTGTGTTTAGCAACCCACTCCTCAAATTTTTTTTGCATGCCTAATTATTAATTTACATTTCTTTTGCCAGAGCCTGTGGTACCTCATGTTCAATTCATTGGGGCAGGTCTTCCATTTTTAAAAAGAAGCCTCTTTACTTTTTATAGCTTACTTGACTTGCGTTGTTAATCACGCAGGCCTTCTTTTAGACTTGGCAGTGCCTTTCCTAACCTCTGGAATGCATTCTATTTGGGCATCAATTAGTTTGGTTTAAAATAGATTCAAAGAATCCTCCAGGGATTTGACTCTCTCGTGTTTCCCCTTCACCTTCCTTTTTACTATTCCCCTAATTTTTGTAAAGTTCCCTCTTTTGAAATCAAATGTTACTGTTTTGGCCTTTAGGGGTAACTTTCCATTGATCAGAATGCTGAACTTTATAGCATAGTGTTTGCTGTTTCCAACTGGTGTAACAATCTCTATATCTCTCACAAGGTCTTGAGAAGTGGTCGGAGCCAAGTCCAAGATTACAGAGTTTCTGGAGATTCCTAGAGCTACAGCCATTGCTTCCAACTTTTCCTTGGAAGTAACATCACCATACTCGCAATACTGCTCCCTCACCGAGTCCCAGCCCTAACACTCCTGCTGGTTGCCAGGCAACCCTAGCTAGGGATGATCCAGTCTTTCTCAGTTTTGTGGCCTGCCATGACACAGGCAAAAAGAGAAATCCAGAAGCAAATGTACTTAGAGTGTGACTGGATAATTGTCATACTCTTAGGCCTTTTAGGTGAGATGCTAGAATTTTTTGATCTTTGTTTTATAGCTTTACATTCATTTGTATTAAATAAATGAAAAATAATACAGAAATCTGAACTTGTGTTTACTTAACAGATATGTGTCTGAGAAAATGCAGAAAATTATCATGATAGCTTGGGTGAAATGTAAATGTGATGTATACATATAATAGTGTGTGTGTATGTATTATATTATTTACACACCCTACAACTTTATTATATATGTGTAAAGCTTCTTAACACGTAATCATATATTATTCATCTTTTCAACACAAAATCTTTCAAAAATAATTTAAATAATACTAATAAAGCCAAAACTATTTTGATGATTTACTGGGTTGTTCCTCTTTTTTCTGGATGGAGTACTACTACAAACCATTTTATCCATTATAATCCCCTGGGATCACAACTCATCATAGTCTTAAATGCACTTAAACCCAAGTGCCAAGATTTCAGGAAAGGTAATTTTTGATGATCACCAAGCTTACATTGGCTTGTAATTGATGGGACTCTACTTTTTAGCTAATTCTGAGGATCTGTCTAGTATGAGGTAATAGCAGAACACCCTTTCAGAAAATCATTGTAGTTGTGGGAGATGTAAGGTAGTCTTTGCATCAATGCACTGCCATAATTTTTGTCCTTACCAGTATTAGATAGATGAACATCTATCTCATTTTTATTTAAGGAGCTTAGAGAAATATACATGATTCTTTCTTCCGTTTTATCCTCACAACATCCTCTAAGGTAAGTTAGGCTGTGACAGGATGAAGCACCCGTTGGTTTCCATGGATGAATTTACTTCTGCAATGGTGCAATATGGCATATAGAGTACGTTTCAAGTGAGTCCAAGGTTCCCAGGGTTTGCCTTACAGCAGTCCTTACAAGGTGTTAAGTATTTGTGGGGTATCTGTGTTAGTTGTAACAGCAATAATGAAAGATAGTCTTGTGGCTTGTTAAGGACAATTTATACATTTAGAAAATGTATATGCTGCGTCTCCAGGCAGCTGCTCGAGGTGGATCACAATATAAATATTACAATCAAATAATAAAACAGCATAATAACAACATTTAAAAAGGTAAAGGTTCCCTTGCTCGAAAGCCAGTCGAATCCGACTCTAGGGTTGCGGTGCTCATCTCCGTTTCAAAGCCGAAGAGCCAGCGCTGTCCGAAGACGTTTCCGTGGTCATGTGGCTGGCATGACTAAACACCAAGGCGCACGGAATGCTGTTACCTTCCCACTGAAGTGGTACCTATTTATCTACTTGCAATTTCTTGCTTTCGAACTGCTAGGTTGGCAGGAGCTGGAACTAGAGACGGGAGCTCACTCCATCATGCGGCAACTCGGGTCTCGAACTGCTGAACTACCGACCTTCCACAGCCTGCAGTTCAGCGTCTTAACCTAAATATGTTACCCACAAAACTAGCCAACCATTTACTGTTGCATAAGTTTTCATGGGCTTCAGCCCATTTTGACAAATGCATTTGGAATTTTAATTCTATTGAAGGGAGATGTAGTAAGAAGCCAGACTGAAGTTTACTTGAGCAATAAGGAAGTTAACGCAGTTAAAAATATATCTTTTTCCATTTTAATGGCAGTGGCTAAAGAAAAATATTTGAAAGCTCTCTGGCCTCAAAGGCAATGAATAATGAATATGAGCTAGAATAGCACATATTCTTCAAGCTCCAGTTCCTACAGTTTCTCCCTGTATATTACTAGGGTCAGTGAATCCACTGAATTACTACGTAAGTTTCACTGTTATTTACTTCATCTGCTTTCAAGAGTTTTGGCCATTTTATCCTCCCAACAAACCTGTGAGGAAAATTAAGCAAAAAGAACTGGCTCATGAATTTTTACAGAGATTTGAACCCCCAGTAGTCTTGGCCTGTTTTGCAAAAACTACCTGAATCCTGAATCCTATCTTTAAGTCCACAACGGTTATGGTGCTTGTTCTCCCTGAAACATAAGGTAGTGTTTGCTGCTCCCCCCCCCCTTTCTAGAAGTGGATGTTGCCGTCTCACTTGCTGAAAACCTTGATGGTGTTAGTGGTGTCTTTCATTTGTCAAGTAGGCCCCAATTAAATTAGCACTGGGTATGGAAGGAAAGCGTACTTGTGCAGCATTCCAGGCAGAAACAGGACCCTCAGCTGCTATTCCTGTAGCCCACTGGCATTTTCCTTGCTAATGCTGTGCACTCAAATGAAAATCTGGCTGCATGGAATACAGCATGAGTAAGGGTTTTGGTTTCCCCTTTTATATTGTAATTCAGATCAGGCCTTAGAACAGGGTTGCCAAATCTTACCTGGCTGCCGATGTGTGTGTGTGTGTCCCTGGGGGGGTCCCTCTCTCTCTTCAGGATCTCTATGGTAACCATAGAGTTTTTTCCTGAACAATAGAGCATCCCCCACGCAACGGTGCCCAGCGTGATAACATCACCTCCAGGTTACATCATTGCGCCAGGCACATTGGTGCCAATGGGGCATTTTGGGGGCGGGGTTCCCCCACCCACTGGATCGGGGCCTGTGGGTAGGGACCCCCGAAAGCAGGCAACCCCCACCCCCATCAGGGGAATGGCAACCCTACCTTAGAAATTAATCAGTAATGAAACCAATTAGTTGTTGCTGTTACTGAAATAGGTGATGCACATTTCTGACCATCTAGACAAATGTACACACCGAGACAATGTTTTTATATGTTCCTAAGTCATCTGACACTGAGGGTCTAACTACATTCCTGGCTCTTCCTCTGACCTGTGCAAGCAGACATGTGCTGTGAGTTCTGTGCTGAGAACTCAATCCCCAGATGTTGTGGGGGTCAGTTTGGATCAGAACTGAGATGCAGGGGGAGATGGGGCTTGGTACCCCTGTACCATTTTTCCAACCTGAAAGGCCTTTAGGACTGCTATTTGTCCCACTGGGCATTCTATGTGTACTAATGGAGTACAAGAAGGTTTCCTAACTGGGGCAAATAGCAGCCAACTGGGGCAGTTTCATGTCAGGAAAAACATCACTGAGAGAAAGGCGTGTTCTCCATTTTCTTCATGTGCTGGGGCCCCAGTCCAAATCAGCCCCACCCCCAACATGCCTGGAAATGACATTCCCAGCATGGAACTCATGCTATAGATCTGATCATGACACAGTGAACACATTATGTGTAGTTAGCCCATCTGATCAGTGAGAAGGAGAAACTAAAAGAAAGACAATGGGTTAATTGCTTCTAGAGAGGTTTATCCCATTAAAAATACACATACCTACAACATGCACGCACACACACACTTATAGTACAAATATAGGAAAGACTTTTGATAGTGATAAGGATCTTGTTTTATTAATCTGGAGCAGCATGAAAGGTTTTTGGCTCTGCCTCATTTGAACATGTTAATAAATTGTTTAAAAGAGAACATCTCTTCTGGCAGGGCAATGGGATTTTGCTTTTGCATAGCAAGAGGTTGACGACAGCAGTTTTTCTAATGTTAACCAAATACAGAGTGTTCTTCTGCCAATTTCCCCTTGCTTTCTTTTTCTTTTGATTTGCATGGCAAACCCAGCTCTTTAGTAAAATATTGAAAAGCCTTCTCTCACTGGTATAGTTTCCTGTGTTACGAGCTATGGGTTATAAAGAAGGACTCGAATCCTAAGTTCCATTTCCACAAAAACTCTGTACAGAAAGAGGGTCATAGAAAACAAGGAGGGCAAATGTTGCTGATTTCCTCCTGTCACTGCAGTCTCCCTCTGCATTGACCCCCATAGTATTCCTGTGGGTCCACTGACCTATGAGAGCACAGTTTTGGGTACCATCAAAGACTGCAGCAGGATGAGTGGATGGGAATGTTCTTGATAACACACCACAGCTCCACACATTCAATAGGATTAAAGCTTCTCATAAGAATTTTGTGCAGAATTTTTATTGGTGTCCATTAATCAGAGCTTATTTATATAGTGAATCAGGGCCTAGGCCCTATGTGTATCAGCACCCAAGTAGGCTCCTCTGGCACAGTCCAACAAGGGCAGAAGCGGAGCATGGATTGAGTAGACAAGGCACAGTGCACACAAGTGTGTTTGTATATGCTTATTAAACTTACAGTGGGAGTGGATCATAAGTTCTAATGACTTACAGGCTGCAGAATGTAGACTATGGGACCATGTGGGACCTGGACCATGTGTATTCTTCCTGTGCTGGAACTGTTGCCATGAGCTAATTTTGTCCCATGGAAAAATATTTACAGAAAGATAGGTAAAAAAAAATTGGCTAATATATAAGCTCTCTGTAGCAAAATGTCTGCTGTATAAATCAAGTACACGATACTAGATTGTGGGGCGGGAGAGGTCCTGTACAGTTGTATGGCAGAAGACAGAGTCAGGATACAGGATGATCTTGACAGGGTAGAAAACTGGGCTAAAAGAAATTTAATGAATTTCAATGGGGATAAATGTAAAATTCTGCATTTAGGTAGAAAAAATTAAATGCATAAATATAGGTTGGGAGAGACTTGCCTTGGCAGTAGTATGTGCAAAAAGGATCTAGGGGTTTTAGTAGACCATACACTGAACATGAGCCAGCCGTGTGATGTGGTTGCTAAGAGGGCAAATGCGATTTTGGGCTATATCAACAGAAGTATAGTGTCCAGATCACGAGATGTGATGGTACTACCACTTTATTCTGCTCTGGTTAGACCTCACCTAGAGTATTGTGTTCAGTTTTGGGCACCACAATTTAAGAAGAATATAGACAAGCTGGAATGTGTCCAGAGAAGAGCAACGAAGATGGTGAGGGGTCTGGAGACCAAGTCTTATGAGGAAAAGTTGAAGGAGCTGGGTATGTTTAGCCTGGAGAGGAGGCGACTGAAAGGTGATATAACCAGGGCTCTAGTCGGGGGGGAGCTCTCAGGTACGGAGCTCCGGAAGAGAACCTCTAGGGGGCGGGGCGGTCACGTGGTGAAGCCCCGCCCCCTTCTTTACCCCGCCCTCTGCTTCGATCCTCATTCCGTTTGGGAATGAGGATGAAGCAGGAGGGTAAGTAGCCGGGCCTTCTGACACACTTCCGGTGATGTCAGGGGGTGTGGCCTTCTGTCACTTCCGGTGATGTCAGGGGGCGTGGCATATGCAAATAAGTTATGCTAATGAGTTATGCTAATGAGCTCCGGCAGCTCTTTTTCTACAACAAGACCCCTGGATATAACCATCTTCAAGTATTTGAAGGGCTGTCATATAGAGGACGGTACAGAATTGTTTTCTGTTGCCCCAGAAGGTCGGACCAGAACCAATGGGTTGAGATTAAATCAGAAGAGTTTTCGGCTAAACATTAGGAAGAACTTCCTGACAGAGCAATTCCTCAGTGGAACAGGCTTCCTTGGGAAGTGATGGGTTCACCTTCTTTGGGGGTTTTCAAACAGAGGCTAGATGGCCATCTGACAGCAATGTGGATTCTGTGAACTGAGGCAGATCATGAGAGGTAGGGCAGGAAGGGTTGCTTCAGTTCTTAGTTCTTGTGGCCCTTTTTTACATGCCCAGGGAAATGCTGATTGCCACTTTGGAGTCAGGAAGCAATCCTGGAGGGTTTTGTCATCTTCTGGGCATGGAACAGTGGTCACTGCAGGTGTGGAGGGGGAGGTATTTGTGAATTTCCTGCATTGTGCATAGATGACCCTGGAGGTCCCTTCCAACTCTATGATTCTATGACTTTCCCCTCTACCAGGTCTACCAGCAGCTTAGGGGTGGCAATTTCTCTCAGAGAATGGGCATTGGGGAAAACAAACACACTCCATCCTGGGCCACAGATCCAACTCAGATTGTCCCATACCCCATTGTTGCTTTTGAGATTGTTAGTTGTTTGGAAGTCAGGGTAGCCTACATGACTAAATTCTCCTCCACATAATTGCCCAAACAACCCTGTAGGTGAGGCTGGGAGAGTGCAACTGGCTTTAGGTCACCCACTGAGGTTCATGGCCAGAGATCTGAACTCAGAGCTCTCCAATCCTAGCCCACCACATTAATACCTATGTGTGCCAGGCTCCAGCCGACATCATGTATTGCTCAGCCCTCACTGAACTGAGATCCATTTGGCAATTACTTTGAAATGGGTACTGCTGTTCAAAGGCTCACTAACTTCCTCTTAAGCTTGTGTTTGCTCATACCAGATGATACATCTTTAGCCTATATCAGCCAATCACAGTTCTGCTTCTGATTAAGAGCAAATGCCTCTTTATGGAAGAAAAGAGGCTAAAATAGCTGGCAGCCCATAAAGCTTCAAAACAGCATATGTGAGAGGAAATCTAGGAACAGAACACAGCTTGCTGAAAATGTCAAAAGTGCTGCTGCAAAGTTGAAGTTAAATGGCATTTTATTGCTGGTGTCAGGAGGTATTGTTCCAGTGAGTGGCAAGGCAAAAACGGTGTGATATGGAGGCTAATTAAAAAGCATGTGACTGCCAGTCAACTTTGGTAAAGTATGAGGGAAAGCACAACATATAGCACATGCTCATATCAAAGAAACAAAATAACCAGACCTGGAGTTATTTTAAGAAGAGAACTTCAGAAAAGGTGTTTTGTTTGAAAAAGACTCTCTCCCCTACTACTTGTGAATAAATTAGAGCCAAAAATAAAAAAATATATATCTTTTTTTAAATTTATTTGGGATTTATATCCCGCCCTACCCATGCGGCCCAGGAGTCTTGTGGCACTTTACAGATTAAGAATTGATTATACCGGCTGTCCGGTCTGGCTCCCGCGAAAGGCAGACGCATCCTCGGGTCGCTCCCGAGGGCGTCTTGCCCGCCCGCGGTGGAGGAGGGAATCCGCGCAAGCGGAGACCCGAACGAGCCCCTCAGGGGAGAGGAGCTCGGATCCGGGGCGCATTAGGGCGTTCTAGGGGGGAGTCTCTCTTTCGGTCGAAAGATCGGAGATTGAGACTCTCGCCATGCCCTGCCCCTTTGGACCTTGCTGCGTGAGCGACCCCGTTCTACGGGGTTTAGCGGAACCACCGGGCGTCACCGAGTGATGAAGCGAATATCCGAAAAAAATGGAAAAGAAAAGACTGGCGTAACTGTGAGTTGTCAAAATACAGAGAAAATGAACTAAGAACGTTTCCCCCCCCCTTCAGCGGAAAATGAGGAGGTTAATCCTCTATAAGCGAGAAAGAAAGAAAAAAGAAAAGAGGGGGGGCATGGACTGAGCGAATAGTGATGTTTTCCTTTGATGTACTTGAAAATAAGCAAGAGGTTTTGTTTCCCTGGAGCGCATTTTAAAAACTTTACTAAAAATAAAAAAACAAGATGTCGGAGCTGGGTAAAGACAAGCGGAGGAGAAGGGAGGGACTTCCGTCTGGGCGTTTGCGTCAACGTGAGTGCCGGCTGTTTAATATTTGGACTGTGTATGGCTATGAATCCAACGGGGATTGTGAAGGAAAAGAAAAGCTTGAATTGTGACAGCGAAAAGTGCCTTATGAGCGCTTATAAAAGTCAACAATTGAAGAGGAGAATCCAGCGAAGGGACTGGGAGCGGATAAAAGCGAAATTGAAATTAATACCATTCTCAAAGCTGGAGATCTCCGGGCATGGCATGAAAGGAAGACGACTTACAGCACAGGAACTGAAAGAGTTAACAGCGACCCAAAGGAGGAGGGGAAAAAGCCGGAGGCAAGAGAAAAACAGAGGAAGCCCCTCCCGTCACTGAGAGTGGAAAAGTAACCAGCACGTAAAAGAAGCGGTTCTGAATGTGCCCTGAAGAGACTTTTTAACAGAAATTCAAAGGAACATTACTAACAAATTAACATAGAAAGTAACTGGAATGGAAAAAAGATGTTTGACAACACGCAGAAGAAGCCTTTGATGATTGGACATTACTAACAGTTTAATCTAACAGTTAATACATCACTCAGCTTTCTCTTCCTCCCACTATATACCCTCCTTATCTTTCTTTTTAAGCGAAACTCCTCCCCTTTTTAGGGGAGTCAATAAAATCTTTATACAAAAAGAATTGATTATACCAACATAGTATTTTGTGGATTTCGACTCACTTCATCAGTTGCAGTGAAAGCATCACTCTGACACCAAGAGTCTCTTTTAACAGAGAAGTTAGCCTGTTCATCTTTTAATTTTGCTTTATTATGTTTCTCTGACCAGCCTGGCGGCTTAATCACACACTTTAGCTCACTTTGCTTTAAATATCTGGATCCACATACTTGACCAAGCTGAATCTATGTGTGGAAACGCAAGTTTAAATTCCCGCTCTGCTCTGGTAAATTGCTGGGTGACTTTGGGCCAATCACATAATTTCAGCACAGGGTCAATGTGAGGATCAAATGGAGGAGAGGAGAGTGATGTGAGCTGCTTTGGGTCACCATTGGGGAGGAAGGCAGGATAGAAGTGAGCGAGCGAGCGAGCGAACGAATAACAGATTTAGTGCAAACCACTGTTATCATCATTCTCTCAATCATATAGTTGTACGCCAGTAAAATTAGCTGAAAACACAATTTTAAAACTTTCTAAATAATTTTTACTCCTTATTATCATATTATTGTCTTTCCAATTTATTGGTACAAATTATGGACCATTAAAATCAAACAGAAGCGAGGCAGGCAAAATCTCAAACAGGAGGGAAAAGGTTAAGAGAGAGTGAAAAGTTGTGAGTGATCAGCATGTGAATGGATCATTCTGTTATTTAGTATGAATTTCTGGATGAGTGTAGCTGAATTCAGGAAGGAGAGGGAGAATCTGCATATCTGGATCCTAAACTGTTGGAAGATGATACAGTCTCTGTTCAAAGAAAGAAAGAAAATTAAAGATAAACTAGTGAAAATTGTCCTAGGTCAATTCATGGCAGCTTTTAACACAGACACGCATACACACTTTAAAAAGTGATAGCAAGCCCTGATCTGGATAGCCTAGGCAAGCCTGATCTTGTCAGATCTCGGAAGCTAAGCAGGGCTGACCCCGGCAAGTATTTGGATGGGAGACCTCCAGAGGATACCAGGGCCAGGAGACCAGAGGGAGGGCTCTCAAGCCACTTCTCTGAACGTCCTCTGTACCCCAGTAAGAGTCGCCAGAGGTTGCCATGACTTCCAGGCATGGGCATACACTCACACACAAATGCAAAAATACCCTCCCCCAAAAAGAATGAAAAAAGTGTTAGCAAGGAACACCAGAATAAAAAGTGAACCAGAGTAACCAAAAACCTTGAAGAGATACCTGCTATAAGAAACAGAGTATTAACAATGAAGTAGTGTTTTATAAAATCCTTAAATAAAAATCCTTGGTTTCCTTCCTCGACCACAACGACTTGGCAACAGTGATCCATGCGGTGGTCACCTCAAGATTAGACTACTGTAACACTCTCTACATGGGGCTGCCATTGTTGCAAATCTGGAAGCTGCAGCTAGTGCAAAATGCTGCAGCCAAGCTTCTGATGGGTTTCCCCATGTGGGAGCACATCCAGCCTGTCCTGAAGGCATTGCACTGGCTGCCAATAGCATACCAAATTTGCTTCAAGGTGCTGGTTCTCACCTTTAAAGCCCTTTATGGCCAGGGTCCGACATACCCGAGGGACTGTCTTTCCCCATATATACCTCAGAGTGCACTACGGTCAGGGTCACAAAACTGACTGGCCCTCCCAGGCCCCAAGGATGCCAGGCTAGCTGCAACCAGGGCCAGGGCTTTTTCGGTGGTGACTCCATACTGGTGAATAAGCTCCTGGAAGAGATCAGGGCCCTGTGGGACCCTTTACAGTTCTGCAGGGCCTGTAAGATGGAGGTCTTCCACCAGGCCTTCAATTAAGGAGCCGCCAACATTATCAACAACTGAAATTTAGAGAGTCCTGGCCCTTGGTTTGCTATTGACAGCCTGTGCCTGCCGATTATATCTGGGTGAAAGATCAGCGAGCTGAACATCTAGATAATCTATTGAATGCACTCATGTGGTAATGGCATCACTATGAATTTTATTTATGTTAGATTTCTATCCCGCCCTCCCGCCAAAGCGGCTCAGGGCGGCTTACAACAATTTTAAAACCAGCATAAATACATACCTAAAATACAACTCAATAAAATAGCTCAGCTCATTTCCAATTAAATAAATAGTTAAAACCATTTAAATGTGGTGGTGTCGTATAATAAAGTACAAGTGCAGCACAGCCGATATAGGATCTTTCCTACTGGAACGCCCGGTGAAAAAGCTCAGTTTTCACGGCCCTACGGAATTGCTGGAGGTCCCGTAGGGCTCTTATCTCGTTGGGGAGCTCATTCCAGAGCGTCGGCGCCACCAGGGAGAAATTAAAACAACACTGCTAGCACTTTATGATACTGCACTGTTTTATAATGAACTGTTTTTATGGTAATTTGTTATTTATGTATTTACTTTTATGTAAGCCACCATGAGCCTGCCTTGGTGGGGAGGGTGCAGTATAAATTAGATAAATAAATAAATAAATAAATAGGGTTGGTTAGGATTTAATGCAAACCTGGGCTACCAGCATATAAGCAAGTAACTTGCTTGGATTTCACATAACATGACAATGCAGTCCAGAGACTATATCTTTGGTTCCAAATGTAAGAAAAATAAGAGAGCAAAGTACCCCACTTGGATACATACCTCAACGTGATGAGAGGGTTTGGGTGTGTCAGTGAAGCTGAGATTCTCTGCCATGAATCTAAAGTCCTAGCAGAGTCACTCAAGGTGGACTGGTCAAAGCTGAGACACTAGAATAAAATGCATTCACACCATTCAAGAATCAGCAGTCACATCAGTGAAGAGAACTGACACCTTCTGTCGTGATGGGGGTGGAGAAAACCTTGAAGGGTACCTATCTTTCACAGACGACGATCGTGATACTTCAACTAACCCTGATTAGTACTGTGCAGAACAAGGCAATGGTAAACCACTTCTGATCATTTCATACTTTGAAAACCCTATGATGAGACAACCCAAAACAAAAGGAGATATAGTGCTGGAAGACAAAAGTACAAAGTGGCTGTTGTGGGAAGTGTAACCAATGACAAAATGGCTGCCACAAGAGTGTGAGATCATGCTTAAGTCTAACAGTAACCCTTCAACATTTCAGGCAGCTCTGCTTACTGGGTACTCTTTAAAATGAATACATTGTTTAAAAATATTTTCTTGCATACACACAGCTTACCCTCAGTCACACAGTGAAAATTCTTGTGCTGTGGTGGCAGTTGCTGCTGAAGCAATATTTTAAAAAAAAATTGCACAGCCAATCAGATCTTCAATGACCAATGAGAAGCCATACTGGACAAAATCCCCACCTGGCCTCTCCCACTTTGTAAAATCACTTGGTACTCCAGCACTTGGATAGCCCAATTTCATCAGATCTCGGAAACTAAGGAGGGTTGACTCTGGTTAGTATTTGGATGGGAGACCACCAAGGAAGTCCAGGGTTGAAACACAGAGACAGGCGATGGCAAACTACTTTTGAACATCTCTTGCCTTGAAAACCCTATGGGGTCACCATAAATTGGCTGCAACTTGATGGCACTTTTCACCACAGATGCCAGGAAAGGTGTTGGTGGGGTGCCATGATGCCCCACTGAGGACCTCTGCTCTACAAGATGGAGCCTTCTATGTGACAATTGCTGCTAAAAAGAGTATAAGGATGAAGAGTTTGTAGATAGTGTTGGTCTGCAGAAACATTCCAAACATGTTTCATTAGGACTAGACAACATAACACAGAACAGCACATCTCACTACCTAATCCAGTCAAAGACATTGCACAGCCAGTATTCTAACTGGTATAGTATATAGACTGAAGACTAAGGGTTCTGAAAAAGATTTCCTCTTATGCCCCCCCCCCCAGCTCTCATCCTCCCTTTTTAAAAACTTTTGTACTGAACATTCAAGCTGATGAAGAATTATAGCAAAGCCAAAAGATTAGTCATCATTGCGTCGTATTTTGGTTGCACTCAAAGTACTTCACAGTCAAATAATACAAATGCCTCAGAGAAGTTATAACTATTTTTTGACAAGCATGTTTATGTTTTTCTCAAGGACGCAAGAATAAATAGGTTAAAACAGAACTGTAAGTAAAGTAACATATCAGCAAGACTGAGGCAAGACTGAAGCAAAGTTAATATGAATGTGCAATATATTTTTAGTACATTAGGGATGACAATCTCAGTTTTCTAGTGCAAAACCTGCTTTTTTATTAAAGACACTTTGGAAGGCCCATTCAAAAATACATTGTGCTCAGTAAAAATGAATTATTCCCATGCTGATAATCAAAGGCTAAACACAGGATAGTTTCTCTTTCTCTCATACTTATTTACATACTCAAAATTATACAGAATTAAATACATGCCTGAAAACAAGGTAAAATGAATACATGATACTAACAGTTCTAATAACACTTTATGATGATTTATCTTGGAGTGAAAATGTCTTCAACCACCCAACAGATGTTAACATCTTAATTCAAAGATTTAAAAGGTTACTATCACATAACAACTCTTCAACAGAACACAGGTATATTTAAGTGTTTGGGTATCTGACAATTTCTAAAAAAGAGATTGTAGGTAATTTTCAGAAGTCTGGAAAGCTGCTATCAGAATTGGATCATTTATGTTCCTCTTTGTAAAACTTAGGTTCTCAAAAAAGTATTCTCTCTTCAATTTTTTTCTTCAATATTTTTAAATCAATATTTTGACAAGACATTTAAGCAGTTATGGATTTCCCTATGAAGATTTTGATCTGGCTCCCCACCCCTTCCATAGAGAACCCAGTTTTATTGATCAAAACTGTACACCATCCACCACATAATGGCACAGGCAGAAAAATGGTGGACACATGTGGAAGATTTATAATCCTTGCACTATCAAGAACTTCATAAGCACCCAGCCAAATTTTATTCATTATCAATTTTGCTATCTTATGTATCAAATTATTTTACTTGTGGAATTGTTGTATTCCATACATTTTAGATTGTTCTTATATGCAAATGGTTCTTCTTAAGAGATAAAAGAAGAATGTCCTGTGAACTAAATTTCCTTTCATTTTTACAGTTCGATGGAGGTGCTTCCCAAAAATCTGACAGACTTTCCTTTATTCACAGGTTTGCCATTACTGGGTTCTTACATTCATAAATGAATCCAAAAGAGGAAGCAGAAAGTTCCTCTGTGTAAGTGTCCCATGAAAATAATTCCAAATGCTTATATTGCATTCTTGCAATGTTTTGTGTTAGAGTGCTGTACAAGCATCAAGAGAGAAAGTCAACTTAGATGGGCCACTTTGTTAAAGATTAACTTTGGAATAATCTATCATACTGGCAATGGCTTTAGTTTCTAAAAGACTGTTGTGGAACTACTGATTTCAATGGTTCATGATAATTTCTTTTAAAAAATGAAATAGGAGTCAGCTAACACATGTACTTGATGCTTAGAACTAGGGCCAGGAAATCATACCAGCCATCTTTTAGGTTCTAGTAAGCTGTTATGTACAGCAACCGGTGTTCCCTGTAAGCTAAGTTAGTGTGAGCTAGCTCAGTTTCTTAGCCCCTGGCTCACACATTTTTGTCTTAGCTCAGGAAGGATGGCTCCAGAGCAAACTCATTTATGCTGTAGCCAAATCGCTCGTTCACAACTTTAATGCCAGTAGCTCACAAAGTAGAATTTTTGCTCACAAGACCCCACAGCTTAGAGGGAACATTGAGTCAGCAACTGTAATAAAATCAAGCCATTCCTTTTGTAAAGGAGTCCATTGAAAAACTCAGGTTAATATTGGTTACAGGGGACTATGTATGAATGCGCACACACGCATGTGTTGGGGGGGGATAATTTTGCAATGTTTTCAGAACAGCTGAGGGTAAAGGAATAAGCCTGAAAACATAGCAGACTAATTAGGTACTGCAAAATAAAGAGCCATGACTATGTTTACTCCCAAAGACACTTATATTGTATTAAAAGTATTTGAAAATCTGCTAGGTCATATCCTAGCCAATAAAAACGGCTTTTGTCCTAATTTGCTACAAATTCTATGAGGGCCAAGCTGGATGTTACAGCATCTATGAGTCTGACCTATGGACACCATCACCATTTTAGAGAAGAATTTGGCCATTTAAAAATACCGCAGGGATCTGATCCAGCCTGTGGCAGAACCAGGCAATCTTGAAAATGTGAGCAGGGAAACAAGTGCCCAAATTCCCCTTCCCCCCACAGGTTGGACCCATGGGTGCCATAATGTCTAGTCTGGCGCTGAGCCAGTATTAGAGGAGATGGAATTTGGAAAAGAAAGGCACCAGAACCTACAGATTTAAAAAAACAAAAAAACGATAGTTAAGTGGGTGTTGAAAAATGTATTGTGAAGACCAGGGGTCATTTCGTAGAAAAAGAGCTAGGGGAACTCATTAGCATAACTCATTAGCATATGCCACACCCCCTGACATCACCGGAAGTGTGTCCTCCCCACAGCCAGCAGTGACATCCAGCGGGCACCAGCAGGGAGCTCCAGGCCCCGCCCTCCCACACCTCACCCGGGGGGATGGCGTCCCCCCACGTCCCCCCCAAATGACCCCTGGTGAAGACTACTGTACCACTTGTCCCTTGCTACACAGTCCAAGCTTATTTAGATTATGGCTGCCATACTAAACACACATACTCAGGAGTAAGTCCCACTGAACTCAATCAGATTTACTTCTGAGTATACATGTTTATGATTGCACTTTAAGTGTACTATAGACATTCAGTGAAATGGAAGATATATCTTTGGGGATGCATACTGCTTGTCCACAGAACCTGGTTATTTCTACTACTAAGAAAAACCTCATAGCATTATGGGTATGCAACCATCAGACTGAACATAGACATTGAACATGTTTTAGAAAACTGACCAAATTTTATAATTCTATCATAGCATCACTTATGCACACCAGAATAGACACTCACTTTGAATTTTGACATACTGACATACTTGTACTCTGACAATTCTACATTTGTTTACAATTGTAAAAAAGACCTGTAAGCTTACTTGTCTTCTGATTCCTGGTTCTCCTCCTGTGTTGGTTGTTTTTACAGTATTTTCAGAAGACCGCAAACAATATTAGATTTTAGCTGGATTACTATAGTGTCAACAAAAAACTGAAATTATTTAAGGCAACTAGAAATTGCGAATGACCACTGCAGTTTGCTAATACTTCATATAGTCTTTGGGTGGGGCGGGGGAGAGATCTACATTCAACTACATTCTGAATAAGATTATCTACAGAAAACCCAAATGAACTATTAATGTTTCACCAAGTTGTATCTTTAAATCTCTTCTAGGATATAACTTACCTAGGATTTCCAAAAAGGCAGTGAAGAAAAAAGAAAAAAAAGTTGATTTCCAAATTTTGGATAGATTAATAAAGCATAGAAATGGGGGAAACTTGAGATATATAAAATCAGAAGAAAAAAGTTAAGTTCCTGAAAATTTTAAATTCAGATTTTGTAACTAAGTAGCAAAGCTATATAGAAAAGTTTCTGTAACAGAAGAATGTTAGTTCCAGGGAACCAGAAGCCACAGTCACTATTTCCTCCCAAGCAGTAAGATCCTGTCTGTTGCGCAAAACATAGTGTTAATGAATGAGCAGGGGGTGGGGTGGGGGTGGAAAGCTCTCTTTGGGAAAAGCATTTCTGAAAAATCTATTAAAATATCATGTTTCCATTTTCACTATCACAACTCTCTACTTGGGCCTACAGTTCTCAGAAACAGGTTCTATTTTCAAGAAGCCATTTAATCAAGCATGCCTGCACTTCATGGGAATTTGAGATCTTTATTGCACCTCAGGACAATTTTTCAGAAGTGCAAAGCAACTTGCACCAGTAGAGGTGCTGCTGATGGAACTGTCAGGAGTGGTAATTTCTTCTGCATTTCCCTGCTCAGTGCAGCTGCCTGCATTGTGTGACTATTCATACACACACTGGGATTCACAAGTGATTGCTGGGGAAAGTAGGAAAATCTACTTCCATCAGCATCTTCTACTACATAGAATCCTGCCACTGAATTTTTCTATCACAAATAATTTTAATCTAAAAGCTGCTCTTCAACCCATGGAAGAACTTCTTTCATGAGTGGAAAGGGTATCATTGGATCCATTTAATTTTTCCATGGATGTTTTAAAAAATCTAAAATCTCACTGGAAAATCTATGTTTCTGTAATATATAATCCTAATGTATTCTTTTGTACCATCAGTATCATCCAAAAAGCAAAAATAACTACAGTAAACTGCTCTTTCCTTGGCAATGCTACTGAGTACAGCAAATTACTTCTCTAATCTCAGTGAAGTTAAAAGCTCAAACTCAAATAAGAGGTTAATAGGCTTTTCCCCTCTTACAAAGCCAGCAAATCTCCATTAGCCTAATAAGATTTTTTTGGATACCTTAGCAGATTTACAAGACTTCTATGTTACAAAATTGGCTATATAAACCAAACTAAGTGTGATGCTGTTACTCACAACCCTTTGGAAAAAGATTTTTTCCCCAATTAATAGACTAAGACCACCATACACTCAAGCGTAATGAGCAGCTCAAATTTACGTTTAACTAAATAGAATTATTTACAAAAAATGAGACAAGCATGCTTTCTTATAACTGATCTCACAGGGGGAAAAATCACACATTTTTGGTTTTACACCACAAAATGACAATACTCATTTTAAACATTTGAAAGTACAATTAGTGATCTCTCCAGTGTCATTAATTAGATGCCGAAAATTTCCAATTGGAAGCTTCCATAAATAAGAATAAATAAAATCATGCAAATTACCAGCTAGGTAAGAAGTATTACTCATTTACAGAAAGCAGAATCAACTAAAAGGCCACATCTTGCGACATTCATACAGTACTGCTTAGTCCCAGTCTCAAAATTAATATTGGATCATTGAATCATTGGGGTAAATATAAGTGATCCTGTCAGTTGTCTCTGTTCACTCTCAACCATTACTATATGGCTTTTGTATACCTATGTCTCATGAACTCCAACATAGCTTTTGGTGGGTTAATTTGTTTTTTCATCAGCAGAAAAACTGTTTGAATCTCACCTTATCTTATAGAAGATCTCTAACATACCTATGGACACCCCATGACCGAAGATACTACAAAGACCTGTCATGCTCTCACTTCCTTACTGTGCTAACTATAGCTAATATATCTGGTCATTATTTCATGTGTTGCTCCAGCACCTTAATTTTTTCAAGAGCAAAACAGACTCATGCACAGTTCTTGCATTGGGAGAAATGTTGGGTTCTGCTTTGAAGACTGCTAAACTGGTTAGGAGGATTTTTTAAAAATAATTTTTTATATCTGTAACATTACTGTATTATAGATCTCTGTTTACATTACTCCAGGCACATGTTTTGTTGCTTTCAGATCTAGCCATGGTTATTATATCCCACTCCATACGTGCTACTAAGTAGTTAAGTACTGCCCGCTTTCTCCAGTTTCATTGTTGAGTAGGAGAAAACAGGAGGAGAAAACAGAAAAGTGTTAGGAAAACTTAAAAGAACTGTGTAAATTTATTGAGTTAAAATGTATTGTTCTGACACCCCATGGCTCTTCATATATACTAGATTTATAATGCAGTATACATTTTTCAGTTGTCTTTCCTGAGTTATAGTAAATTGTAAGCAAGAGGACTAGTAGGCCCTACATATACTAAATTATAAAACCATATTTTATAAAGTAATTACTCCAATAATTCCTGTAGGAGATTTAAAAAAAAAAATCCAGCACTTTGAAGATAGTGAAGTTTTAATGTCCACAGAAATATTCTTATGAGAGGCCTAGAAGAAAATTAAGCTTCAGAAGAAAACTGTTCTTTCCAACATTCAAATATCAACATTACAGGTTTTATTACATCCTGGAAACAAATGAAAGTGCCACAGCCTCTCACACATTTAAATACAATATTTTACTTTCTGTTTAGTACAATTTCAAACAAAGTGCAAAAAATATACATAGGCCTAAAATCTCATACCATGATTTACAGTGCCGTGTCATGCCACTTTTGGCTCGCCACCTGCATTTCATGCTGTGGCTCTTTGGTCTTCACCACATGTATTGGAGGGGAAAAGCACCTGCTCTAATTCCTTTTTACCAGTCAATTTTCCTGTATGGAAGACTGAAAGCAGTATCAGGATTCTGCCATCTTAATGCAGATGCTTTTCTCTCATTAACAGCAGTGGGGGAAGTGAAGCGCCCATTTATGGGGAAGTATTCCATCTTTTATGGTTTCATCATTTGATATATTTAAGCCATTACCTCCAGGGAAAAAGGCCTATAACAATGTTTGATGATTTTGTATTTTGTTTGTTATCACTTTCACTGCATCTAGTAGTAGCTGAGCAAAATTCATATTGTTACAGTCGCACTTCTATTCACATTCAGTTCCCTTTTATTATAATACTGCACTTTATATCACAAATGTATAAAAATATGGCAGATAGTGTCATAACAATACTTTTCTTTTAACTGAGTTATATTTTAAAAAAGACAATTATTTTCCACTTTTTATATATATATTTAT
>NW_015170275.1:2448821-2450831 GCF_001447785.1 Gekko japonicus | reverse complement strand
TATATATATATATATATATTCATTTATGTGTGTGTGTTTATGTATATAATAAAATACTCCTAATGAAATATATGTTTGTTTTTATCGAAACTATTGTAGCTGTTGCACTGCATCACAATGTTTCAGACAGCTCAAAATAACTTTACGTTGTAACATAAGATATGATTATAACAATATGATAGTAGATCATAAATAAATATTACAAATCCTATCAAATATGGAAGTTTAAAAAACAAATAAAAGACATACAACTGAACTTTAAACCCCTATTAGGGATACAAGTGTATCACATAAACCCCACGTAAAAAAACTTTTAAATCTAGGCAGCAAGAATTTTCCTAAGGGCATAGGTCTAAAGACATGTCTTTTAACCCCCAAAAGTGCCTACACAGCTTTCAGACAGTTATGTGCACTAAGCTGGAATGTAAATTAAGAGAAAAGGGCAATAAGTTCATTTTCCCTGAAGTGCACATTCTGTTGTCATGGGATTAGAAGAATGGCAATTAAAGAAAGTTCATTTCACTGTACGATCTCTATTGATGTGGTACTGAACAGTAGCTCAATGTATTCAATATTGCACATCTTTTATAAAAGTGGTCTTTCAGTCACTAACACGATCACCAGTACCACCATACCCCTTGATAAATCCCTGCCATAGTGTTTCTAGGAGTATTATTACAAGGCAGTTTCTTTTAAATCATTCAGATTTGGCATTCGAGATCTGTTTGTTCGGTTATATGTATGCCCGTTCTGCCCACTTTTAGAAGGCATTTGGTCAGGGTATGAAGCCCCATCACTGGCACTTCTGTTCACTGGAGAAACATGCCAGCTTGGTTCCATCTGGCCTGGGATCTGGAGCGTTGTTCTGCCTTTTGACTGGGACTCTTGCCGAATGTTGCTGCTGGTGGAACCCTGATTTATAGGGTGAATCCGAACTTCAGAAAAGGAAGTTTTAGCTGGCTGACTTGGTAATGGCTGGAATCGGGGTTCAGAAGAAATTGAATGATTTGACGACGAGGAAAGGTGTAACAGTTTGCGAAGAGATTTTAAAGGCTGGCTCTGAAACAAAAAAAATGAGCAAATAAATGAGCATTTCCTGAGCAACACTTGCACTGCTGTCACATTATTATTTTAAAAAGTGGTTTTTAAAAAAATAATAATCTGGTTTTCAAATGCATGAATAACCTAATAACAACCTTGTGAATGATCATAATTCAGAAGTATAACATATACACAAATTTGACTTTAAATCATTTTTAAGCAAAATGCATTGTTTCCCTGCAGAAGATTCTCTGCTTTCTACAAAATGACCCAGTTTTTGATGTAAAGAATGTGTTTTTTTCTTCAGTTATTTATCTGTTTTATTAAAATATTTATGTGTTGCCTTTCCATTGTGGCTCAAGGTGGTTTAAAATTCTAAAAATTAAAAACATACAAGATATAATAAAAACATATTTACCCATCTTGCTCAAGAAAATTCCTGCTTTTTCTGCTGCTTAAACCACATTAAAAGCCCTTGGAAGTAAAATGCCTTTACAGCACCTCCCCCAAAGGTAGCATTCTCAGAACTGTTCCTTATTCCACAAACAGGGCCTGCTAGACAGGGCATATACTAAGGGTCTCAATGTGTGGATGAAAAATGGTGCTGAGAGAAAGAGTTTAATTAATTAGGACCTGGAGAACTTTTCTAGGATAATCCAAATGTGTACAAAAGAGAATGACTCCACTTGAACCAAAGGGGAACTGTGCTGGTGGCAATATCTAAAAGGTGGCAGAGCAGTTTTAAACTAACTCCTGCAGGAACTGGGGAGTCTCCAGTTTGGAACAACTCCTCCAAAGGTGATGTTGCAGTAAACACTTGTGATAATACTGGTGGGAGTGGGAATGAGAGTAGGGTGATAAAGGAGAGCTGTGTGAGCAGACCAAAGGGCCAAGGGAGGTTAGCTTCTCAGAGAGGGAGGCAACATACAGGTGTCACTTTGCCAGCGCTAGAAGCCTCTGAGCCAAGAT
>NW_015170275.1:2446849-2448776 GCF_001447785.1 Gekko japonicus | reverse complement strand
GTTTCAGAAACCTGGTAGAAAAGTGAAAAAAATCAGTGGGATACAGTTATCACTGGATATAAACTCTACAGACTGGAGAGGAAGGACTGTATTGGGGGGGGGGTGTTGCTTTGCTTTTCAAAGAGGACCTACAGTCAAATAAGTTAGAAAACATAAGGGGAATAGATTCCCCTATGGAATCAGTATGAGGGAACCAGGCCATAACAGAAGTGACAGTGTACTATTGCTGGCCTCATCAACACCTTGAAGCTGATCTTCTTAAGACAGAAGAAGAGATTGGATTTATACCCCGCCCTTCACTACCCAAAGGTGTCTCAGAGTGGCTTACAAACTCCTTTCCCTTCCCCTCCCCACAACAGACACCCTGTGAGATAGGTGGGGCTGAGAGAGCTCTGATAGAAACTGCTCTTTTTTCAAGAACAGCTCTTATCAGAACTACAGCATGCCCAAGGTCATCCAGCAGGTGCAAGTGGAGGAGTAGGGAATCAAACCCGGTTCTCTCAGATTAGAGTCCGCGCACTTAACCACTACACCAAAGTTTAAAGTAGGCTATAGCTGACAGATGGTGGAGGTAAACTTTGTTTAAACTCTAGACTGAATTGGATAATTACAACAGCTCCATAGGAAAGAAACAATCTTAATATGTAATGAAAATAATTACTATGAATTTGAAATGTTGAAAATTTATAGATATATTCGAGGGAGCTGAAGTAGTATGATATATGAAAGACGTGACTAGCAATATTAGGGGGATAAAAACAATTGAATAAGATGTTATGATTATAGAGTAATATACTGGTTGGTATGAGGTTAGATGTGCTCAAAATTGGTGAATTAGGTGTATGTTTGTCCGTGTCTTTGTTTGTATGTTTTAAGTTGTGAAAACCAATAAATATATTATTTAAAAAAACAAAAACCCCACCAAACTGGCTCTCCGGCAACTAAAGTAGAAAACATTGTAATAGTGGTCACTTCAACTACCCTTCCATTAACAATATATATGCTGAAGTTATGCTGAAGAAATTATGTTTCTAGAAATAAGAAATTACTCATGTTAGAAGTTAGTCATGGACCTGACTAGAGGGGTACTAATCCTGAATTTGGTTCTGAGTGGGGTTCAAGACCCAGAGCAAGATACAGATACTGTTGCCCTGACTGGGAGCTGTGACCAAAATGTTATGAAGTTCACCATTCATATCAATGGAAAGTTGCCCGCAAAGTCCCAAATGGTCACATTTGATTTTCAAAAAAGAGAGGCCATTACAAAAATAAGGGGACAAGTCAGAAGAAAGCCGAAAGGGAAAGTGATAAGAGGCAAATCCTTCCAGGCTTCTTGCAAGGTATTTAAAACTACCACCAAGTATAAAAAGATGCTTTCATGGTTAAAGGCTTAATTTAAAAGGTGGAAGATTTGCTTGAATGAGGTGAACAGGAATGACCACCAGGGCCGTAGCTAAAGCTTCCCTGTTGGGGGGGCCCTGGGGAAAGTGGTGGGGCCGGGGGGGGGTGCGCGCGCACGTGCCACACACACATCACCCACGCACCGCACACACACATCACCCCCATCCACCCACCCACGTCTTTGGGGGGGAGGCAGGCGAGCGAGCGCAGCCGAGCTGCTCGCAGAGCAGCCGGACAACGGAAGAGGCCGCCGCGGCCCTCCTTCGGCATGCTGAGCAGCAGCAGCAGCATGCCCTCCTTCGGCATGCTGAGCAGCAGCAGCAGCAGCAGCACCCCGCCTCCCGCCTGCCTGCCGGGTGCTTTCTGAGTGGGCGGTGCTGCCGCTGGGAGCATCTCCCACGGAGCCCGGCCCATCTCTTCGGGCGCTGCGATTCGAGGGACTCCGGCCAGGGTCGCCTGCTCAGGCCGGCCGCCGCTCTCTCTCTCTCTCCCTAGCTTCGCCGGGGCCGCTGCCTACCGCACTCGG
>NW_015170275.1:2424308-2446643 GCF_001447785.1 Gekko japonicus | reverse complement strand
CGCAGACGCCCCAGCAGCCTGCAGGATACCGGAGGCGGCGGCAATGGGGGGGAGGGGGAGCAGAGGATCGGGAGGGGGCCCGCAATATCAGCGGGGGGCCCAGCCCCGTGGGCCCCACGCGGGCTACGGGCCTGATGACCACAGGTTCTGGCAAAACAAATGTAAGCTGGGGTCACACGGAGCATTAGGCACGCTAGAGAGATGGAAGCTAGGCGGATTTTCCAGGTGCAATCTCACTGCCACATCTGGGAAACGTAGAGCTCCCATGGCTCACCCGAGGCTTCACTCCGAAGATGCACCGTAAAAAACTAGTTTCCGGAAACTGCAGGGCATGAGCGGGCGTCTGATCGCGTTTCCGGTGGTAGTTCTGGTGCCCGCCCATGTCCCCTCGCAAAAAGGTTTCCCCCCCCAAGTCTCCATGGATGCGCACAAGCACCCAATGGAGCATGCGCACACTTTCGTAAAAAAAACAAACACAACCCCATTTGCCCCGCTTCTTTGCAGCGCCACAGGATTGTCCTGTGATCGGCACCTCCCCCCTAACCACGGGACCTCCATGGGACGTCTGCTTGCGCAACCGCGTGTTATTTTGCCCTGGGGCAAACAGCCACGCTTCCCCCCCGTGTTTTCCGGCCCGTGTGACCGGAGCCGTAAATTGACAATTCTACATAAAGAGAATCTGAGGCGAGGACTGCTAAAGATATCAAGACAGAAAAACAAGTATTTTTTAAATATATTAGGAAACCAGCCAGGGAGGTGGAGATTATTGGGGGAAAAGATGAACAATAAAATGGCCAATATTATAATGTCCCCTTTAAAGAATACTATGTACCGTTCCAGTTGCTGTTATGCCAAACAAGCTATTACACATCTGGAAAGTACAGAAGAGGACAAGCAAGATATCTGAGGGACTGGAGCACCTTTCCTATGAGAAAAGGCTAAAGAATCTAGATCTTTTTGGTTTACAAAAAAGATTATGAAGGGTGGTCATAACAGGTTTAGAAAACTATGCATGGGGTACAGAAAGTAGGTAACAATTTCTCTCTCTTCCATAATACTAGAACTTGAAGAACCCAATGAAGTTGATGGACAACAGATTTAGCACAGGCAAGAATTTTTTTTTTCATTCAACAAGTAGTTAAACTGTGTGCTGATGGACACAGTGATGGCCATAAGCATGGCTGACTTTAAAGGGGGATTAGTCAGATTCATGGAGGATAGGGTCTATCCGCAGTTACTAGTCAAGTTTCCCTGGGAACCACTACATTCAGAGGCTGTAAGGCTCCAGTATTAGGAGGTAACATCAGAGGAAGGCCTTGTTCCCTGTTCCCTGTTTGTTGGCCGGACTAGATGAAGCACTTGTCCAATCGCATGTATATATCACATGTAAATAAAAATAAATAAAAATCCAGCAGGACTCTCCTTACAAATTTGTAATATGGCACTCCCCCACACCCGCCATCAAGGAAGCTTGTTCTACATGGGAAACCTTGTTCTACATGAGGAACTGCTATATTAAAAACATGGTTCACATTAAGTGGGCAACCTTAAGCAGCAGAACCAGAAGGAGGCAACCACAAGACCATATATAGTTAGTGCACAAGGACAAGCAGGTAGGGATTGTCCTTCAGATATAGAGGTGGTAGGTCATGACAGGCTTTAAAGGTTATAACCAGCTCTTTGAATGGGATTCTGAAATAAATTTGCATCTAACCCCTGACAGTAACTGAGCTGCTGTGTTCTGAACCAGCTGTAGCTTCCAGGCGGTTTTCAAAGGCAGCCAAAGTTACAAAAGCATGGATCTGTGAGCAGGCCTATGGAGAGACAGCACATAAATTTGCTAAAAAAAAAAAAGAGCAAACAGCACACAAGACCAAATTATCACAATTAAGCAGGTTGGACTTAGGTGTTATCAAGTCCCTTAAAATTTTTTAAGTGGACAAGAGTCAGTCTTCCACTCAGCTTTAAGAATTTCTTGAGCTATGATCATTTTACATTCCTTCCAATATATAAAACTGTTATTCAATCACTTATGTTTTAATTTTTAAACACACTTATTTTTTAAAACACACTTATTTTTTTATTAAGTGGCTAACTTTGTAATTAATTCAAATAAAGGGGTTTTAAGTTAAAACAACAGTTATTTCCAGTTAAAGATCCCAAAACAGCTAGTGAATGAATAGTTCCACAAATTAGGAACAGATAATATACTTTATTTATTCCAGTCCTCCTATCCTGGGCCATTTTAGAACTTCAGGGCAGAATGGGATACACAGGAATCAACAATCTACCTGAGCTAAGGAGAAATCCCTGTCTCACTTGTTCTCCCCTCCCTCTCCACTGCTGATCAGCTGACTGCTGCTTCTCTTCACCAGCTACACTGGTGGCACTCATGGGAAAATGGTTCTCCAGGTGGCTATTGGGGCATCCCTCACCATTACAGATTCAACAGATTCAACAGATTCTGCTGTCCACCTTTTGCTTCTCTGCTGTGTGCCATTATTTTACTAATTTTGTTAGCATACTTGCTAGAGCAAGTGAGAGAGAAGAATGGACTAAGAGGGGGGAAATGGGGAGAAGAAGCCACACTTACTTCCTCTTCCAACTCTAGTGGTTTAAGGTACAGGATTGTCTGCGTTGCAACCTAGCGGCCCTACATCTCTAATTCACTGCAGGATGAACCATCTGCCAAGACATCACAGTGATCTTAAAATGGAATGAAGCAGTAACTTCACTTACATGACTTTGGATTTCTGTCATTTTGTCAGAATGCCAATCCTTCTGCCTGCTAGCTGGATGATTAGATGAGTGAATAGCTTTCTGTAATGCCAAAAGATCCTGACTATCACTTCCCGGCATCTGCAACACATATAAAAAATGGATGCTGATAAGTTTCTAAGAAGAAATGCACTTTGCTGCCTCCCTTCTCCCTGCCACCCAGATCCAAGCAATGCAGGTGAAGCCCATTATTGCAACTAAATTGCAATATTCTTAATATCTCTTTAATAATCATCATGTTTATAGATGCCATGCAGATTTGTTATAACCTCCACCCTTAAGGCATTCACATGCTGTTAGTCAAGTCACTGTAAGGAAGAGAGAACAGTTAAATAAGTGCCTTGCTGCATTTGTTCCTCATTTTAATAGCATTCCAAACAGCTGTTAAGATCATGAGCCACTTCCACAAAACCAAGGAAAAATGAGTTTAAAAGAATGAATGAAATTGGTGGGTATTTAGCATTATATAGACATTGAAGTCTTTTACTCTCCCTCAGCGCAAAGGAAGGAAGCTTTAGGCAAAACAAAATCTAATCAGAAACAGTTTTTGCCAATTCAAAAAACGAATTGATTGGGGGGTACTGTGGTTGAATACATCACCATGAATATTACTGAGCTTCCTTGGAAAGGGAGAAGGTTTGCTAATTGGCCTTTATTAGAAAATAAAGGTAAAAACTTGTTCCACCATTAAGTAGAAGGGGCTTAGTCTTTGTTCTACCAGCGGAAAGTAATAAGGAGCTGTCTGCCATGAAATATAAGGAATGTAAAGGACATTAAAATATATTATAATTCTGTAGCAAATCAAGTTATTAATTATTGTTTCTTTAGAAATTCTTTAGAAAATCAAGGTAATAATGTTTCTGAAATCAAACCACCTTTTCATTTGTGGAAATGGCTCAGGATACTTAACTTCTATGAAGAGACTGTGGCCCCCATGGAAAAAAAATACATGCTGCTGTGTTCAGTGAAAAATTTTTACTGGAGTGTTTTTTCAGTGTTACCATTCTTAAATATTAATACCATGGGTAGAGTGACTACAGGAATCTTTTTCAAAGAAGAGCTATGCTTTAAGTGATTCTTTGAATTAAAAAGAGGAAACAGAGATTTCTTGATGCTTGGATTCTCCGCCTTGGTGGATTCTGTCTGCAATATAAGATACAAAAACTAATTGCATAAATAATTCTAATTCAGGAGAACTACCCTTGCCTCTTAACCAGTACATATACTAACAGATAGTTATTTTCATATTATATCTGCCTTTTCTTAACTGTGGCAAGATCAGATTAATTGTTCTGCTGAATTAGAACCGTTTAATATAAACACTACTTCCACCCCCAGTATATTTAAAGAACATACATGTCAGTCTGGGCTTAGTAAATTAAATGTACTTTTATTTGCCTTTTGGGTCAAGTATATGAGCTATGGCTACGGAATCATCACTATCACCCTCCAAATGGGCAAGATCAACAATTGCCCGTACAGGTCCCTTCTCTGTAGTGCTTCCCCTGGAACGGAAGTCAGGAAGGTTCCCACGTATCTGCCATTTTGCAAAGTATGTAACATAATTGATCAGGAAGGAATTTTTTATAAAGGAAATAGGGCTACATCGTGACAGACTGGTCCAGGAAAATGTAGTACCATGCTTATGTAGTACCATGTTCTGCATTGTTTAATATGTCATAGTTAGTACTCGAGCTTTGTTCAGAATATAGCTCTGTTTCAAATTTCTGCAATCCTAGGCTTATAGCATTGTTTATGAGTTGTATTGTCTTACTGATTGCACTGTTTTACATTGTATAATCCGCCTTCACTATCAATGAGAAAAGCAGACTATAAATACTAAAAATAAATAAATAAATGTGATTTTTGAATGCAACAGAAATACATGTGTATACATTTTACTTTCACAAAGTGGGATTTTAGGGTCTTAAATTAAAATGACACATTGGGTCCAGATTCACCAATTTGTGAGAGAACTCCGAGAAAGGTTTATTTGCATGAAAAGAATCAAGCAAGTAATTAAAGATTACCCATTTGACAAACCATTCTTTCTCATCTGTCAATGAAAATGTATGCCTGAACAACCTTTAGGGTACCCAGAGGCATTTCTGAATTATATCAATCAGTAGAAAGGCATCTGGGTAAACTGAAGACACATCAAGGGCCATGTACAAGGTCTGGAGCAAATGAAAAATGTAGCTACATTATATTGCTAAGTTCCAATTCCTATTTTAAATACAATGGTCCAAGAAAATACCTCTACTAATTGGAATTTCCAACAGTGCAGAATTCCCACTATGTGGATACCTTGGAAGAACTTTAATAGATTGAAAATAGGATGATCTTTCTGATGACAACCTAGTTGTCTTTGCTTTTTAAGATCTACCACAGACAAGTAAATGCCTTAATATTATGAAATCCTCAAAATATATACAAAATATTTTAGGTATTACTATTTTCAGTGCCTAGTTGCTAAGGTCTCTGCCCAACTGACAAACAGCCTGCAATCCTACATATGTCACATCACCTCTGTTCCCAATTCTGTGTTTTAGAAACAACTATGCACAATGTATCTCATCATGGGGGAGAGTAGTATCAATCCATGGTGCATCATTAACACAATAGCTTGAGCTGAGTCAAGGGGCTGCCTCAACGTTAACAGCTTTAGTCAGCAGAACAGTTCATTGTGTCAGACTGTGAAGTTGTGGTATTACTGACACTTGTGTGAACTTAGGCAACCTTCACAGGCTGAATGCAATTCAGTTTTCCTGACCATTCAGGCAGCAGCTTTCCTTTAAAAATGCCTATTTGAATTTTGCCTGTTTGTCTTATTGATTTTCTTTTAATACACTTATGCACATGTTTTCATACTCATAACTACACTGCATAATGTGTTTTTAGCCTTATAAACAATTCTTTTGAAAATGAAGATATTCCGGAAAAAGAGCAAAACGATCATAACTGAAATGCAAGGTTAATAGAAAACTTTTAACATGAGAATGTAAATATCACAGCAACAGATAACATTCATTCATGTGAACATCACATTAATCACATTCATTAAAAGCATGGTGGATTTCGTAACAGCTCAGTAAGTATTTTGAAACTGCATTATGTAATGTATTTTATTCAAACATTGGCCAGCAGTAGAGATGGTCTAACAGCCAAACACGAAAAAGTTCAATGGAATTTCATTATAGCTATGTCCGGAATGTCTTCAAAGGGGAGTCCAGTATGCTAAAGAATGAATTGGCAAAATTTAAATAAATAACACTTTTATAATTAAGGAACATAATCATTATCTTGAGATCCTTTTTGTCTTCATTGTTCTGGTAAACAAGACAACAATGTAAAAAATGAATTCTGAGTTTAATGCTATGATAGCCACAAATTCCAAAGACACACTGCCAACATATTCATTCTTTTACTCTAAAGGCAAGCAGCATATGTGCATCCATACAGATGGATACACACACACACGCTGCATTCAGCTGTCACAACACACCTGTTTGTCCAAGGATGGTAAAAACACAGCTTAATCCCAATTTAGAGTCTCAGATTTTGGGGAAGAAACAAACTCCAATTTGCCCAAGAGCCTGCATTTGGATGTTACAGCGCATTAGCATTTGACTGAAGGCTTCAACACTAGGAAGCCTCCAAGCACACTCTGTGAATTAAGGGGGGTGGGGGTGGGAGGAGAAAACAGAACATACAAGCTTGGCAACAAGCAATGTTTGTGCCCCTCATAGACAAATCGAAGGTTAGTTGTGCTGTCTGATACGCTTTGTTGGATAATTGATTTACTCTGCAAAACAACGAAATTCATCTACTTGTGTGGAAAGTGCCGCCAAGCTGCAGCTGACTTACAGCAACCCTGCCGGGGTTTCAAGGTGAGAGATGAACAGAGGTAGTCACTGTCTGCCTCTGCATAGCAACCCTGGACCTTCTTTGGTGGTCTCCCATCCAAGTACTAACCAGGGCTGATCCTGCTTAGTTTCTGAGATCTGATAAGATTTGACCAGCTTGGACCTCTAGGTTAGGACAAATTCATCTACTACTCAATAACATTTTTATAAAACTGCACTAGTAATATCCTACTTGTCTCATTTCAAGTGTTTGTACTAATAAGTATTCGACAGAGTAAACATAAATCATACTAAAAAGTGTTGCCTAAAGGAATGTCTCTGCCTTTAGACTAGCCATGTAAGCACCCACCCCAGCTTCCTAAGGTCAACAGAAATGTTCTTAAAGATCCATTTTTAAACAGGCTGAATTAAAATATGAGAATATACTGGAACACATCTTTACAAGCTAGTTTACTTGGTTCCAGTTCTTTCACTCTGCTGCACTTGTGGTCTTTGTACTAGTGCTTTAGTTTAATTGTTTTATTGCTGAGAGACTTATTTTATTTTTGTGCAAGCTGACCTGAGTCAGGAGTCGGACACAAATCCAACAGATAATTAAAAAAAAATTCTCCTTATAGGTAATCTTCAACACATTTGCTAAAGAAGTTAATCTACTTTGTCAATATTATGCTTGGAATAGTGCCACAGAAACTTATCCTCTGCAGATGATGCACTCCAAACTGACTGGCATGTTATCATTATCTGAGATAACATTCTGGTGTAGCTCTCGTGTCCTGTTTTAACTACTAGCATGCTGGTGCATCAGCCTGAAAGTCAGACTGTCAGAAGGCTATATTAGAGATATTAGACAAAATTAAATTTCTAGATTTAAAAAGTTACGACAAAACAGCGGGGGGGGGGGATCTAAAGCTGCAGTTCTACTTTAAAAAAGGGAAAATACACACTAATTTTAGAAAACAAAGCTACTTACAGACTGAGACTTCTTTTTTTTCTTTTTCATTGACCTGAAAAAACCTTGCTTTTCTTTTTCCTTTAGTTGTTCAGAATGAGCATTTTCAGGACTTTTCCTAAACATGCAAGGGGAAAAGATTAAAATGTTGTAAAACAGCATTTTGTGCAAGCATTATGCTAAACATCAGGACAAAAATAATAATAATCCACCAACCCTTTTAAACTATAAGCCCTCAGGAAGCTCTAAAATACATAAAGGTTGCTCCAAATTGGGGCAATTCATGACAGGCTTTAATGTTCATGAAAGAATTCAGGGATGCTTTCCAGAATGCTCATTGAGCTCAGACAGACCTGCCAAACCACTGGGGGCCATACGAGGCTTTGGCACAGATGTCCAGGCACAAGCACAGATTGACAGTATTGGCCTACGCCTGGGCTCAAAGGCTTTGCACAGCCTGCACTAACTACATTCTACCTGCTGCTTAATTTGCTGCCAAGAAACCATCCTTTAGGGAAGTGCAACCTGCTCTGTGCTGGCTGCCAGCATCACCACACACTATGCCTATTTACTTCATTTCATGCCCTGCCTTTTCCTTCAGTGGGGATGTAAAGTGGATAACATCTTTCTAACATCTTCCATTTTATTTTCACAACAACCTTGTGAAGTAGGTTAGGCACACACTTTCATGGTGCAACTGGTTAAAGGTCATCCAGCAAGCTGCTGCTGCTGCTGCTGCTGCTGCTTCTTCTTCTTCTTCTTCCTTCTTCTTCCTTCTTCTTCTTTTTTGAACATTTTTTTATTTTATAAAACACACACATAACATACAAACATATAAACATAGATTTCGGGGGTTCCATTTTACATTTTGGTTTGTCCAATTATATTTTTAACTTTTTATCACCCTGCATTTTATGTATATCTCTTGTTTATAGTTAAGCATATAATTTTTGTTTTCTTCTAGTTCAGTTGTATGTCCATAATGCTAATTGTTGTACTCTTCCATCCATTTATAAAATCTTGACCATGTATTCTCAAAAGATTTTTCATTATGTCCTCACAATGGTCATCCAGCAAGCTTCCATGGGTCTGCGTCTCCCAGATCCTAGTCTGATACTCTAACCACAGCATCAAGATCCAACACATTAAGAACTATACAGCAATAAATCTCCTCTGCCCCAGCTGTGGATTTGGATAAAATACAGAAATGGGTCTGGAAACTTCCCAGCAAATTCAATGACATGGAACTATTCAGTTTTTCCCCTGTTATCATTGGCTCTCTCATATGGTTTATTTTGATTTCATGAAATGTCATAGGTTCATTTTACCTGCTGGGGTATAAATAATGTTACAAATAACATTAAAATAATTTTCAGATTGAAACTAAAGTAGTAATCTTTTTATAAGAGGAAACAATTTTTGGCAATTCTCCATCCCACTATAGACTATCTGCATCACATCCCACATAGTTTATATTTTCTCTGTCTTCAGGACCAGTATTTCAGGAAGTACAGCAGGAAGTAGGAGACAGGAAAGATCAATTCCATGAGCATAGTCCTTTGGATCCATTAAGACCAGAAAAAAGGGTAAAGCTAAGCAAATTACATTAACAAGCTAACTAAAATCTTACCAAGAAATTCTACATGTAAAGAAACAATGCAATTAAGATTTATTAATTTAGATTATAGCAAGAATCTTATCAAAAATTTAACATCTACACTGGTCAAGAGGTGGTTATCCATCCACTAGTTTAAAAACTATTCCTTCAGAAAAATGAGGCCAATTATCACCCAGTCTCTAATCTGGACAAAATGAGAGAGCAGTAGAGGACCAACTCCAGGGCTTCCTGAAAAACTCATCTGCTCTGGAAACTTTTCACAACCAAAGAAAGAGAGAATCATGGAAAACAACTATCACAGATAAGAATAAATCATGACAAACTAACTACTAATAATTACTTCCAAATACATTTTGGTAATTTTATATAATTTCCACATAAATAGTGCAAAACATGCCAAGTTATTCAATGTGTAGCATAGATAAATACAATCTCAATCTCCACTTTCAAGGAAGGGAGCAACATCAGAAATTTTTCTTATGTTCATTTTGCAGCTATCAACTTGAAAGGAAAGTGATGTTCCTGCCATGAAAAAGTCTGTCGAAACACAGCTTCAAGCAGGCATCTGTGTTGCAGGATGGTTACCAACAGGATTTGAAGCTGCTTTGATTTGAATACAGGATGCTTTTCAACAGAATTTGAAGCTGCTACGATTTGTGTATACTGAATGCATCCCTTACTCTTTAGGAGACTCTTCCCTTTTATTAATTTTTGTAATAACACTATTGAATGAATCTTTTTGAATTAATACCAAATTGAGATTGTATTTATCTATGCTGCACAATGAATAACTTGGCATGTTTTGCACTATTTATGTGGAAATTATATAAAATTACCAAAATGCATTTGGAAGTAATTATTAGTAGTTAGTTTGTCATGGTTTGTTCTTATCTGTGATACTGGAAACGTTTCAGTCTGGCTTCAGGCCAGGCTATTATTTATTTATTTATTAAATTACACTTTTAGGTTACCCTGAAAGACAAGGCTCAGGGTGGCGTACAACACATTATCGGATAGAGGTAGCTTTAGCAGATGACCACTATGAATGCAGACAAAGGCCATGACTCTTTGTTGCTCTTACTGGGATTTAAGTGCAGCCTTTGATACAGTGGACCATGCCATCCTGCTGGGGTATTTGGAGGCAGAGGCACGTACTGAGGACATGCTTTGGACTGGTTCATATCATTTCTCAGGATGTCAGGAAGGGGGAGACCTTGATGGACATTGTGCTTCCCATCCTCACTGGGGTTCAGCTGACCCTTGCTGACTTGGTCATGTGCCAAGGGATTATGCTGGATTCAGCACTACTGCTTGAGAAGCAAGTTAATGCAGCTTTTAAAAGCCCCACTTTCTTCCATTTCAGTTTAGCCCAGAAGATGGCCCCCCTACCATAGCTTGGCTGATCTAGCCACCTGGATCCACACCATAGAAACTCTGAGACTAGAGTCAACTCAGTCCACTCAGAGACTGCAGTCAACTCAGAGACTGCCAGTTGGCACAGAAGCTCAGGAGCTAGGCAGAGCATGCGTATTACTTCCATTCTGCAGTCACTCCATTGGCTGCCCATCAGTTACTGAGTTCAATTCAAGATATCGGCTATAACATACAAAGCCCCTCAAAGCCTTTGACCATCTTATCTGTAGGACCGCCTCTTCTCCTATGCTATGCCATGACATCTTCACTCATTCTAGAAGGGCCTTCTACAGATGTCATTCTGCAAATGGGAAAGATCAACAACTGTGCATAGAAGTGCATTCTCTGTTGCGGCCCCCACCTTAAGGAACTGCCTGCTGGATGAGGTTAAGAAGGTGCGCATTCTCTTGGCATTCTGCAAACTGTGCAAAAATGATTTATTCAGGAGGGCATTTTTACATAGGGAACAGTGCTTTACTCTAATGGTTCAGAAAGTGCTTTAATATAATGGCTTTAATGAAGGGATAGGGACTGTGGACTATACTGGTGTGTATAACACATATAATCTGTTGCAGTATGTATTAAGCTAAAGGTAAAGGTTTCCCTTACTTGAAAGCTAGTTGAATCCGACTCTAGGGGGCGGTGCTCATCTCTGTTTCCAAGCCAAAGTGCCAGTGCTGTCCAAGGACATTTCCATGGGCATGTGGCCGGCGTGACTAAACACCAAGGCGCACAGAACGCTGTTACCTTCCCACCGAAGTGGTACCTATTTATCTACTTGCAATTTCTTGCTTTTGAACTGCTAGGTTGGCAGGAGCTGGAACCAGAGACAGGAGCTCACGCCGTCATGTGGCACTCGGGTCTCGAACTGCTGAACTACAGACCTTCCGGTCTGCAGCTCAGCGTCTTAACCTCTGAGCCACCACAGCCTCTACAGCATGTATTACCCTACTGTAATTTCTATATTGCTTCTCATGTTAACATTTATGCTTTGTTTCAGCTAGATATCCCATCCTGTTGACTGTATTGACTTACACTGTGTAATCCACTTTGAGTCTCAGTAAGAAAGGCGGACTATAAATAAAATTATTTTTTAAAAATGAACAGATATACCAAAAAGGCAGACAGATACAGCAACTGAGATACAGTAACAGAGAAGAGATCTTTAGATTTAGGCAAAGGGGGTTGCTAACCCCAAATATAGTAAGAGTTCACAGAACCCAGACTGAATTAGAAGACAAGAACCAAAAGCTAGAACGATTTTTTTTTAAAAAAGAGGAGGTAATAAGAAAGGTGAAGATGGGATAATAAATTAGAGGATTGGATTCAACAAAGAAGTCTTTTAGATAGCATTGATATGAATATTGTTAAAGCAACAAGACAGATAAACACGTGAGATAAAGGACAAGAGAGAGAATAGGATTAACAAAACAGAGTATGGGACTGGAGTAAGCAGAATGCCAGTCAGTTCAGAGTAACAGATGAGACAGAAGGCAGGCACTGTGAAGAATGGGGATAGTGAGGTGAGGTAGGCATTAGAGTTTACATTGCCTAATCTTTGAAAGTCTCTCACAGCACATCTGTCACCCATCCCTTCTCAGAGTAGTGAGTCAAGTTAAATATCAACATTAATTTTATTGTACACGGATCAAATAAACTGTTGTTCATTTCCCTAGAATGAGTATTTAGCTCAGAGTTAATCAAACAAAAATCACTTTGCCAGATTAGACCAAAGTCTATGGAATCCAAAATTTCCAACTGTGTTCAGAAAGGCAAGACAGTGAATGTCTTCCCAGCTCTTTATACAAAATATCTTGTGTTCATACAATCTCTTTCCTTGAACTAATATAGCTAAAACCATTGATGTGACCCATCTTTTTAAAAGCTATCTTAGAGCAGTCATACCTTGCGGCAGGGAATTTCCTGAATTCGTTTCAGAGGGCAGCCATGTCAGTCTGCAGCAGAACAGTTAGGAGGAGGAGGAGGAGGAGGAGGAGAATTGGATTTATACCCCACCCTTCACTAGGAGTCTCAGAGCAGCTTACAATCTCCTTCCCTTCCTCTCCCCACAACAGACACCCCATGAAGTAGGTGGGGCTGAGAGAGCTCTGAGAGAACTGCTCTTGAGAGAACACCTCTGAGAGAACTGTGACTGACCCAAGGTCGCCCAGCTGGCTGCATGTGGAGGAGTGGGGAAATCAAACTTAGTGCTCCAGGTTAGAGTCTGCCAGTTTTCACCACTACACCAAACTTGCTCTCCGGTCAGGTCTAGTAGCACCTTAGAGACCAACAACATTTTCAGGGTATAAGCTTTGAAGAGGTCCAAGCTTCCTTCATCAGATACTCCTGAAAGCTTATATCCCTCCCAAACGTTGGTCTCTAAGGTGCTATTGGACTCAAATCTAGCTATTCCTAATTTAAAATATGCACTGTACGAAGAGAAGTAATTCCTTTTGCTATTACTGAATCTAAGGCCAATCAATTACCCAGAGTTTTACTTCCCAGCTGCTCTGATGTGACACAGAATCGTATTATTATGGGAGAGAAAAATGTTTCTTTATTCACTTTCACCACCTTCATGACAACTATATTACTCACAAAATATCCTAAATTATACATGGAAAGATGCATTTTCATCTCTTTTCATTAGCTGAGGTATTTTTTAAAACAGGACTCTGAGTTAATGCCCTTAAAAGCTATTTCTCTAGGCTAGCCACCCACACAACACACATTCATCACACTATGTTATACTGCTAACATATGTTTAGTTGGAAGAAACAGCCAAAATTAAGTTTTTAAAATTTTATTCACTGCCTTTGCCTCATCTGGTACCCACAGAATGGTATTTTAAAACTGTACAAGAGGATTAAAGTTACTGTATGTACCCTGTAGTACAGGATATATATACTAGGATACTCCCATCTTATGCAACTGCCAATTAAAATTCATTTCTCCTTTAATCATCAGTAGTGGATAGATGAAAGCTAGACTTTTTATCAAGTGAACCAAACCCTATTTAAAATCTATTGCAGCCAAGAAAAACAGCAAAGATTGTTCAGTCCATACCACAGCAAACAAGGATTTTAAGTAGGAGGAAATGTACCAGATAATCTGATGCCATTAAAAAAGACGTCTAGGATTAGGCAAGAGTAAACAATTGAATTTTGCATTTCAAAGAATTGACCCTTCAATTTTGGAAACTGTAAAATGCTTCAACTTTAGTTTGAGCTACACAAAGAGATGGACAGGGCAGAAGATGCCTGAGGAACATATAAAGTTTATAACAGAATCAGACTATCAGTTCATCTAGTTCAGTGTTGACTATTCTGAAGGAGTACTCTCCTCAAGAATCTCCAGCACAGAAAGGTTTTTTCTAACACCTGCTACCTAAGATCCTTTGACTAGAGATGTCAGGGACTGTTTCTGTTCTGTCCTGTGTTTGAGGCACAGTCCCTTCCCAAGTGTCATGAATATGTTTCCCATCACCATCCCCTTTCCCACAATATCTCATGAAGATACCAATGCTCTCACCAGGGATCAAAAGCAGTTTGTCTCTTCGAGTGGCTTGTTATACTGCCACTCTCTGCTGGTAGTGCAGGGATTCTGTTAGAGGCACTGTTATCGAGGAATGTTCCTTCTGGGCGTGGAGATGGAACTGTAATAAAAATACCAAGTTGGTGTTTATCCATTCTCATCTAAATGTCTCATTTTTCATTATACAATTAAAAAAATGAATTCCTATTCATATTTGTTTTGAGAAAGTAAGGCCCCGGTCACATGACAAAGTTGCCGCGGGAGAGGCACGGATGGTGGGCGGATTATCTGGGCGCGATCACACCCCAACATCTGGGAAGTGGAGCGTACTTGTGGCTTACCGCCAGCAATGTGCGTTAAAAAAGTAGTACCTCCAAAGTACTAGTAAACGTTTGCCACGGGCTGCCTCCAGACTCCCGTGGTGTGATCGCGCCGGTGCGCGGCATTCCCCTCCGGTACCTCGTTTACCCGCCGACGCTGAGGGAAGGACCTGTGGTGTGCCGCCGGTGCGTCTGATCACGTAATCGTGGATCAAACTGTGCCGGGGCAATTAGCCACGCCTCCCCCCCCCCGCAGTATCCGGCCCGTGTGACCGGGGCCTAAATAGAGTTTCTCCAAATGTGATCCTCATAGTTATCTCTTTATTTACTGCACTGTCAGTTTATGAAACACAACATGCTATCAGCACCGGCAAATGTATAACAACAACAATAACAACAAAGGGACTAGGTCTTAGCATGTGGAAAACAGAATCAACTTGGAATCAATTTTTTAAATGATTAGAATAATTCCCTTAGGCAATTTCAAAGGCCAAATTCCATCTCAAATCCGATCACAGAACATCTTGCTTACACAATAAATAAATAAATCTTTTCCTTAGTTAACAAAGCCAGATTGTGGCTGCGAGAATAAGTTTTATTATTTCCTCATAATGTAGATGTTCTAAGGAAGCATATAGCATATTCTGACATATGTACAGAAACACAAGATAATGTGTATAACATTTTAAACAGTCCCAGCAGACCCAAGAGAAGTTATCTACTGATTCATGTAAAATTGTTGTTGTTTTTGTTTTTTTACAAATGTACACATTTAAACACAAACAAATCTGCTACCCATCTTTCCCATATATTTTCTCAAGAGCTAACAATATATGTAGCAAAGAAAAGTAAAGATGGGGGAAGGTCAAATTATTAATTTAGTGAAATTATTTAGTCAAATTATTATCAGTGCTATCTGAAGCATGCTTTTATTTATTTATTTAGATTTATATCCCACCCTCCCTGCAAGTGGGCTCAGGGCAGGTCACAACAGTAAAGTTACAAAACCATTAAAAATAATAACAAATAAATAATTAAAACAATTCAAAAGGTAGGAACTACAATAAATTCATAAGGTTCAACCATCCTAAATAGCTGGAAGCAACAAGACCATGAACCAAAGAACAGTAAAGATGTTATTCATATGGGCAGCATACAGATTAGAAAGCCTCAGCAAGGGAGGCCAAATAATTGGGTGCCTGCCGCCTCAACCGAAGGCTTAGCAGAACCACTCCATTTTGCAAAACAGCAATAGATCTCGCAGAGTCCTGAGCTCAGATGGGAGTATGTTCCACCAGGCCAGGGCAGAAAAAGCCCTGGCCCTGGTCGAGGCTAAGTGGACGTTCTTTGGGCCACGGACAACCAGTAGACAACCAGTAGACAACCACCGTGCACAAGACTCTCTGGAGCACATATGGGGAGAGGCAGTCCCTTAGATATGTCAGTCCCAGGCCACATAGGGCTTTAACGGTCAATACCAACACCTTGAAATGGATCTAGTACTCCACTGGTAGCCAGTGCAATTGGTGTAGCACCAGCTGGATGCGCGCCCGCACAGATGTTGCAGTCAGCAGGCACGCTGCTGCATTTTGCACTAGCTGGAGCTTCTGGATCAGTTTCAGGGGTAAGCCCATGTAAAGCAAGCTACAGTAATCAAGCCTAGAAGTGACCATCACATGGGTCACTGTAGCCAAGTCCTGGGGCAGAGATATAGGGAACCAGTTGCCTGATCTGCCAAAGATGATTAAAAGCCGACCTGGCAACTGTGGTGACCTGGGCCTCCACCAAAAGTGAGGCATCCAGGCTATAGCCTGCTGACTTCAAAGGACCAAGAAGAGTGTAACTGCTCAGTCAGGATGGCACTATGTATGAAGCGAAAACTGGAGGGGAAGAAAGAATGAGCAGTTGACCAGCCCAGAACTAATGGAAGTACATAAACTTCAGTAGTTATAAACCCACAAACTTATGCCAAATACAAGTTTTGGTTCAGGAGTCTCCTTTTTATGAGGTGTATTTCATAGTATACTGTGCATAAAGCAAGATCTCTACACAATGCTCAAAAGAAAGACAGTGGTTATACTTGAAGTGCTGAGAGCACTAATCTTTTTACCACTAATGAAGTTGAACTCATAAGTTACCATTCTTAGAAAGTATTTGTAAGAATAGATTATACTCACAAACAAATTATTAAATCAAACTATCTGGAATAAGGCAGGACACCCTTCCCTGTCCTGGCTATTGTAATAAAATTGCAGATCAAAACAGCTGGACAAAGTATTCCACTCAAAGACAAATACTAAAGACAAAATGATTCCAAAGTGCTATAGTCCTCTGACCCAAGTTTTGGACACTGATCCAAGCTTTAATGAAAACATCTTCCACAACAAGTTGAATAAGTAAACAGAATCCTTTGCCCATCAAAGTCATCTGTAATCTCATTCTACCTCAAAATGAATGGCTGGATTCTCCCACAAAACAAACTCTACATTCAAACTTAAACATAATTTATTAAAACCAAGAATGAGAGTCAATGTCCTCCCGTCATATTAAATACAGCCTTATCCCCAGGGGTCATTTCGTAGAAAAATAGCTAGGGGAACTCATTAGCATAACTCATTAGCATATGCCACACCCCCTGACATCAGGGGCCCGGCGGTGGACCTGCAAGGCCAGTGGGAGTGCGAGGAAGCCCTGCCAAGGCCCTCCCTGGCCCCAGGCAGGCAGGGGTGGGGAGAGGCGGGGAGGAAGCAACTTACCCTCCCTCTTCTCCTGCCTCCTCCTGGCTGAATGAGGGCTGGAAGTGGGGCGGCTGGAAGCAAGGAGCGGGGCTTTGTCATGTGCCCCGCCCCCTGCACCTCACCCGGGGGAACTGTGTTCCCCCACGTTCCCCCCCGAAATGACCTCTGCTTATCCCTATCTAATACATCTCTGCATTCAGCAACTGATATTCGACTCCTGAGAAACATGTTATGGTACTAACATAGATTAGGGAGACTGAACCAACCAGCAGCTGTACCTTAATTTTTAAAAAATGTTATTCCATGTCTCCATACCAACATTTGCTATTTCAGCCTCACTCCATCACTAAATTTCTTATCATTCGTTGCTGGCATCAAAAAAGGCAGAAATTGGCTAGTAAGCCACATACACCCCTGTTCAGAGGCTAGCAAGCTTTCATGTAAATCCTTACCAAACAAGATTTCAAATAAATCCTTGCCAAAAAAATGAGAGTCAGGCCAAAAATTCAGGCATCAGACCCCTTTTTTAGCCTTTGGGTTTTAAAATTTTAATTACCATAATTTCTAATTATTGCCACCACAAAACCTAATCCTGAACTCCTTAGTGTTTCTCATAATTTTATTAAAGCTATGACAGAAGTGCTGTAGTATATAATTTAATATGAGGTAACTCTGGTTGTTGTCACCACAACATATACTAACTCAGGGACTGGCAACCTTATTTAGTGAGAGCTACTTTTCAATAACGTAAAACATCCAGAGCAAGCTCCCCCCCCCCCGGCATGTTACAAAGTTTTGTTCTGTCCTAGAAACTGAACATGGACTTGGAACAGCACCAGAAATGAAGCTATCAGCTAAGCAGCACAGAGAAAAATCCTATGACATAAGGGTTTTTTTTTGGGAGGGTGGAGAGCCTGGAGCACATCTTTCTGCTATCCTTTACTGGATCTCCTACAGGATAAACAATCTACTCTGCAAAGGCCAGAAAGCAACCTGTAGCTCACAAATTACCTGCTGGAGATCCCTGATCTAACCTCCCCAATTTCTCAAAATTCTATCATTGCTTTGAAAGGCTCAAGTTAATTGACTCTTTGAGCCAATACAGAGGCAACTGGTTAAGCAATGAATTTATCCAGCATCCATGGATGGTGTAAAGTTAATGTATAAAGAAGCAATGACGAGAACCTCATGGAGCTGCATTTTATGTCACACAACAAAACATATTCAGGTGTGAAATGGCAGACATTGTATTTCTCCTGAGGATCACCAAGGGACTCTAATAAAATCATTGCTGGTGACCTAGGATTTGTTGAGCCTTGTCAGACTTGATGCTGGTAGCAGATACTGAACTCTTCCCACTCCACCCTGATCTTTTTATTTGTATGCCCTGGATGTTTTTGACTCTTTGCAAACACTACCTGCCAACCACATACCTAGAATATTCACATACAGAGTCCAAAACCACAACAAAGCACCTAGAAGAGCCTGCACATCCCACACCAGTTTCAACTCACATAAAAAGCACACAACTGATTTGTGGTTAATGCACCTTACTGAACTGAAAAAGCAAATACCATGCCTCTAAAAAAGCTAACATAGATTGATATAAAGTGAAGGGCACTGAGATAGGGAGTTTGTAAGAAACACTAGGATAGGTAGACAGTTGCTTTCCCTCCAACCAGCCCCAGCCCTCTAATTCCACTGTGAATAGGTGTCACGGGCTGGAGTGCAGGCAGGGTGAGAGAGTCCAGTCCAAGGTAGAAACACCAAGCCCAAAGCACAAACCGCAAGCGTAGTAGTCAAGCCAGAGTCCGGGGTGTCAGGAGCCAAAACACCAGAGTCCAGGGCATGAACCAAGAGCGTTGTCGTCAGAGCCGGGGTCGAGGAGCCAAAGCAGGAAACAAGAATCAGGAACACGGGCGAGGTGGGTGCAGAGCGTCATCAAGCTGACTAGTTGCTGGCACAACGGATCAACAGAGAGGGAGGTGCTAAGTATCCCTCAGGTGCTGTTTTCAATTAGTGGCCAGCGTGTGTGTCCCGGCTCCTGTTAGAACTCAGGGCTGAGGGACCACCTGCTGCGCAGGCATGCCTCTTGCTGCCGGGATGCCAAGTCCTGCCAGCGCTGATCCCACAAACGGGTCACCAGTGGAGGCGAACCAGGGGGGCTGTCTGACGTGTGTTGTTCTGCCCCAGCTGTTGCCAGAGCGGGCTCTGCGGCTTCATTGGTGTCAGGTGTAGATTCTGCCGGAGCCGGGAGGTCATCCTCAGCAGTACTCAAGACTTCTGCTGGGGCTGGGAGCTGATCCTCGGCAGCACTCATGACAATAGGATACTTGTGTAAACCACTTTGTGGATGAACACAGTTAAAACAGTAATGGGCTCCACTGGTGTTTCCTTCTGCCTTTAGGGATGCATTGAAGGAGCCTGCCATGTTGCAGTGTCTTGCTGTTGCTGATAGCAGAAGTGGGGTGGTAACAGGAGTCTGTTGCAAGGAAGACTTGGAACTGAGATTAGTTTCATGAGCCTTCCTTGCCAGCTGATTCTGTAATGAGGTTGGGCATGGAGCATTAGCAGGAAGACCAGGTTAAACCAGGACACAGCAATCATACATGATGCAAAATTATAGTCAGGACCAACTATGGTTAATAAGCTAGTTTCATACCCTGGCTTGAGCTAATTATAGTTATAGGTCCAGATGATCAATTATTTTTGGTTATCTTAATTAAATCATAGTTTTGTGTTATGTCTGAATGGAGCCATACATTCTGTTTAAGAGAAGACAAGCTCTAAAATCTTACCAAGCCCTAAAATATCTTTCTTCAAGCAGAAAGATAAACTGAAAGGGAGGACAGAACAGGGTACCTCAGAACAGTGGTTCTTTCAGTCATTTTTAAACCTTGCATATCGTTCCAAAAACAGAAGGCTTTCCCCACTTCCTTTTTAGGGATTTTTTTTTGCCAGAAAGAAGAACAGTAATATTCATTATATAATTAAATAGCGATAATCTTTTATTAGAATAACAGTAGCAATACTGATTCAGTTTTATATGATAAAATACCTCTGTAAAAGCTACCAACTCTCCTTGGTACAGAATCATTATACAGAAGTCTATTTTCTTTTGTAGATGTTCCATCATCTGCATGCGGCTCATGGTATGTTCCACCCTAAATTCAACAAAAAAAATTAGAGCAAACAACTTATTAAACTAAGAAGCTTAAATTGTTCTCCAGTGATATGCAACAGAATAGGAATTAATCTGTGGACTTTGCTTTTAATAAACTGAAGTCCAACACAATTGAAAATGAACCATGGTAAAGGAATCTGAAACAAAAGTGATTCAAACTACAGACTTGAGTGTGTGACTGAAAGGGTTCTCTGATTATTCCATCTATCCCCTATTGGTTCAATCACCTGCCTGGTTCAAAGGCTTGCCCCAAAAGAATAGTCTTACAATCATTAGCTGCAATTTATGCTCAAAGCTTCAGTAAAATGGTCAGGACAAGAAAGTTCTAAGCTAAGAAGCTGCCTCTGAGCTGCTTTGCTCTCCTAATGTTCAGACTTCACAGAAAGGCAGTAAACATGCATTCAGTACCTCTTAGACATCCTGACTGGATTGAGTAGCAAAGTAAGTTTTTAATACATGTAGAACCCAAGCAATGGACAATGCTCAGTGCACTCATTAAAACATTTTCCTGAAAGTAAGCCTCACTGAATAGACCTGAGTAGGATTCTGAGTAGGCCTGCTAACAAAACCACAGCCAGAATGGGCAAGCTGCCTTGAACAACTTGTGGTTGGAAAGGCAGAATAACAATAGTAATATCACACACACTGTGACTGCAGGTAGGACTATATAATCAACATTAAGACTACGGAAATATCTTTACAGTGCATTCAGTGACTAGTTACTCATCAGTGACACAGAACAACACATGTTTAATGCTACTAATATATATAATGTATATGGATAGCATCTAATATACAAATGTTAATAATAAAGATACTACTTAAATTAACAGTTTGCTTGCAGGAATTTACTTTAGTGGTAAAACATTTCACATTGTCCCATATACTTAAGTAGTATCTTACTTAACCATGAACTAACATACCCTATCATGCAACTTATTTTATATAGTCACTTTTTACATAGTAAGTACATGCTTGAACAGAACTCTAATTCATATTAGGATCAAAATGCAAACCTGTGTCTAGATGAGTCTGCTTATGGGAATGCAAAGAAAAAATGTTAGCCCTTACATAAAACATCCCAGAAAGTATGAAAAATTAAATGGGAGTGTTCAAATAATAAGACTCTTAATGATTCCTGTCTTATCTACTAAAAGATTTGTATCATGGCAAAGCAAAATTATGGCCCAAGAGAGTTTTTGTCCCTGGACTCTTTTCCTACTGCTACTCCAGTGATGGAGGGGTCTGTCTGAGAGTGATTTTTAACAGCTTTCACTTGTTTGCCAACTGCAGCAATTCCTGGAGAAAGCCACTGTTACACGCACTTTGGTAAGAGTCAGTTTGTAAAACTATATGTGTTTTATGAATGGTCACCTTTGATGGAGATTTGGAAACTCAGACTGCTCAGAATGCAGCAGCCAGAATAGTAATTGGTGTGCAATGCACATTATGCACCAATTTTATATCAACTATATTGTCTTCCAGTTTGTTTTGGACCCAACACAAAACGTTGGTTTTAGACTCTGAAGCCCCGAAGTCCCTGAAGGACTACCTCTAACCCATATATATCTGCCCCTGCCCTGACACAGCCTGAGGAGGCATTGCTGTAGAAACTCATTTTGTCTGGGTACATCTGATGGGACCCAAATTAAACGCTTCTGGACAACTGCCTCAAGACTTCAAAATGCCCTTTACTGGGAACTTTAATTTCCTCATTACAGACCATCCAACATCAATTAAAGACTTTAAAACATTTTCAGACTGTTCCTTAATAACCATAATAAAACAACTTTTATCCTAGTTTTAGTTACAAATTGCTTCTTGTATTTGTATTTGATTTTCTATTGTAAACTGCCTTGGGCATAATTTTATTGAAAAGCAGCATAAAAATGCCTACATAAATAAAAGATGTTGATAAATGGGAAAAAAGGGAAA